>NC_071327.1:69619830-69921080 GCF_943734725.1 Anopheles marshallii
GGAACATAACATTGACTTCCTGTTGCCCATGCCATTTTCTCGGTATTCATACAGCTGCGTCCTCGTTTTGATAAACCTTTGTGATCTTAACGTTTTCTTGTGTAAAACACCTTCATTCGGACGAAAGGATCTGATACAACGCATTGAAAACAAAAGCTCGATTTGAAAATGTTCATGCAATACCGGCATGGGTAGATCGTTGTCAGTGGTACATGGTAGTTAAGTAATGGGAGGAAAGATATTACCGTGTCGATAACTTTAGAGAGATGCGGACACATGAATAGTTCACCCATGATGTGCACGTGCGGTGCTAAATGATAAGCATCAGCCCGGCGGGGTAACATTTTCCCTGCAAATTTACTTTGAAGTTTTAAAATTTCGTTGGTGAAATGTTTACTCAGCATGATTGATGTTTGCTCCGGTGTTTGGGTTGTGGCAAAAGGGGCCAAAGTTAATACATTTCGCAATGATCCATATCGAATGTTTGCAATTTTTGTTACGTGCAGTGCGATGTTCTCAATGAACCATTTTTGTTTGATGTTATTATCAATATTCTATCAGTTATTAACACTTGACTGTTGATATTACTGAAGGTTAGTATTGTAGTTGTACTCAAATCTTACACTGTTGCGGTTACAATCCTTTATAAATTCGCTTCTCTGTCTATAGTTTTGTACTATATGCGTTTTGACGCCTTGCAGGTCTCTCAACCAGGCAAATCTAATTAATTTATTCTTAAATCATCTTTAGTTAACAGTTCTGGAGAATTTAGAGCTACACGACGTGCTAATGAAGAAAGAAGAAATGAGCAGAAGAAAAAAAGAAGAAGAACAAGAAGAAGAAAAAAAGAAGAAGAACAAGAAGAAGAAGAAGAAGAAGAAGAAACAGCTCAACTAGAACTGAACTGTGTCCAGGTAGAGCAAGACAGAGAGCGCTTTGACTCACTCACCTGAGCCTCATCAAAAAGAGCGCCTCCATAGAAGACCATCTTTCCAAAAAGGGCAGCTCACTAACGGAACTTCTCACCAAAGTAACTCAGCTCACCAAAAAAATGCTACCTCACACAGTACGCGTTCTCAGTCTCACTCAATGCAGGATTCTCGCTCACCACAGCTCACCCGCAGAAGCTAGTAGGACACAACACTGTTGACTGCTATGTTTTCATGAATATTCTTCAGGAAATTACACCGATTTCCGGTCGTCTAATGTAACACGACAGTTCGCAAGATTGAACCAAAAGCAAACCTCTTCCACAGCATGCAACAACCTTCTGGTTTCGAGACGTCACTCGACATTTGCTCGATTGTTTGGAAGATGCCGTGTGAAGACATCAGACAGCAGTTGGATTACAATTTAAAGATGGCGGTGTTTTCTTTAGATAAGAAACGTTACTCAACGTTTATATGAAATTTTAACTCAATAAACCTCAGTAGTAACAATCATTGTTTTCTTAAAAGTTCGATTGAATTCTAGCGCCAATAATGCAACTAGTCATAACAACCGGAACCAACCGGTTTCCAAACTAACTCAACCATAGCTTCATTCACATTCGTTCGCATGGAACAGAGTGACCGTTAGAAGTTTTTAAAAGCCGGTCACAAAACAGCGCTAAATGAAGGCAACAAAGCGTGGATAGGAGCACTCAGCTCTGAACGCACAGCTTCGCTACAGTTTGAAACACCGAAGCATGAAAGCAATAGAGCGCCGTTTAACCTTGTCATTGCCATGGAATCATCAATCATATTCCGGTGGTGGAAAGCTTTTCTTCCCCCTGCTCGCTCATAATGTTTATTTTTTTTCTTTTTCGTTTCCCTTACCCAAAACCGGAACTCGTTGCAGCACTCGTCGCTTCAGTTTCGGTTCCGCAGCGGAAAGGGAATTTCCTGTGATGGCGGGAGTATCGGTTTTTCGTTCGCTCCGTTCGTTTTTTTTCCGTTCGCTCCAATCCACCCCGCCCGGATACGGTTTGTTTGTATTTGTGGCAAACAGATTTCCGAGCAGATCCAATGAATTTCGATGGAAGGGAAGCTTGCCCCGAAGCGTCATTAAAGATGGACCATCTCGGAGCAAAGCGGAGATGTGCTTCGCTTCGACACGCGAGACGTATCGTAGGCGATGATATTAAAGTGCCCGGTTTACGCTGCAATGTATGATGTATGCTGACAGCAGGCGGATATAAAATATGATGTTTGTTTGTTTGTTTTACATGGACTTTCACGCTTATTTTCGGATGGATTTTTGGTAACAATCGCAACAATCTTCATTTCAATATGTGTCAATCATTTTCCAACCCCGTCTCACTAGTTTTGATTAGTAAATCGATCAATAATCCTTCCGAAACAATGATTAATGTAGCTTCGGTTCGTAAAAAAAAACCTGGAGAAAACTATCAATCTTCCATTCTTTATTCGTGCTTATTATGTGTGGAAATAAACTGTCGATCATGTTTGAATGGGGGGTTTTGAGCGCTACGAAATGTATGTAAAGTGTGCTTTACAAATTGTTTAACATGATTTCGAAATGTTCGCTAACGGTTTTGGTTCATAATTTGCATAATTTTGAGTTTGCCATTCCGAACGTAAGCCATTGTTTCACATCACAAACTCACACACACACACACCTTTCCCTCATCGAACAAAACATCCGCCAATCAACAGCAAATCGTTAACCTTCGTCAAACACTACAAAGATTGACCCGGCAACACGGCAAATATTTCCCCCCCTTTTTGTTCCGTGTGTTTGAGAGTGATTCCGGGGAAGGAAATGGACACGGTCCGAAACTTTCTGCACACTTGTGCTCCCAAATTCCCGAAGCCGGCCCACCCGCATACCACGGGCACGGACGCCATCTTTTCTTTCCGCCACACGCCACGGGCAACAAAAGGTACAATTCTCACGAGATTGTTACAGCGGCGTGTATCATCATTTTCAGCACTCCATCAATCAAACGGGTTGTGCGGTTAGTTTGTCCGTTTTCCCCGATGACAACTTTTCCGGCCGTGCCTGTGTGCAATGGTTGGCTTTAATCATTATATTTACACCTTTGACATATTTTCTGCGCTGCTTCGGAGTTCAAACGAAGCGGACATGTGTCAATCACCAATGGGCGGCAGGTGGGAGTTGGGGTTTGGGGAGCATAAAAAAACGCACACACACACACGCACCACGGAAAAACAAACGACCGATGGAACATGAAAGCGAAAATGAGATTGATTGTGCCAATTTTCCACAAACTGCCTTTGGTAAATGATGCAGCATTGATGCGGACAGGGTTGGTTGTTTTTATTTTATTACTCTTAAAACTCAATACAACAATTGTTAAAATACGTTGGAAAGTGGTAATTTAAAAGTCGAATTTTAAATTCCAGTCAAGAGATTGATTTTCCTTTTGCGTCCCGTTTTGTTAGTACTGCTTAAAATGTCAGCTTAGCATGTGTGTGTGTGTCAGTTGGTTTGAAATTATAAATTTTAATTTAACAAAATAAACAACTGCTTTGCAACTGTCTTCACAAAAAAAGAAAACGATAAAGGAAAACGGTACAGCGGGAGGCAACAACAGCATCAAGAGCTTACCGTTTCACAAAGCACCGCCTGCTTAACCCAGCGCTAAGTCTTAATTGAATGCAGATGCTTAACGGCACACCCATACACGTAAAGGATGTTCCGCGTCAAGATGTGCGAAAGCCTTTTTATTTCCCCACTGCTTTAAAGGCCCTTTTGTCCTGAACGTTGAACACTTTCACTTTCGGGTAATCTTTCGTGTATGAGGGGCTTAAACGAACGTTCCCCTGTTTCACATCGCAAGTATTATCGGCTTTTTTTGGGGTGGAATTTGTTTATTTTTATTATGATAATGGAGAAAACACAAAAAAACAGGATTGATCCTTCTTTGTGTCCGAGTGACCATAACCGGAATTCAACCGTTCGCTTCGATCCATCTCAAGGAAAGCGTAATCTGGCGGGATTATGAAGCGAAGTACGGTGTAATATTATTTTGTTAGCAAGTTAAAACGGTCCTAGTGTTTTGGGCTGAGAGTTGATTTTGAGTATAAATTAAAGAACACAATTAAACGTAATAAACCAAGCTTTGTCGGTATGATTATTTATATGGTGAAGAAGCAAAAGGATAAGAGGGTTGTATACTGAGCATGTTTCCAAAACATGGATTACTATGGTTTAACAAAAATCTTCAAAGCATCCTCTTTATTGAAAACTTTTTCTTAAAGTTCATTAGACAACTCAATTTAACGTTTCAGACGTTTAAAAATGAAGTAGTGTTGCGTACAAGCTTTCGATATATATTAAACGTGATTATTTCGAAACCATTTCTTTAAAGGTGGTGGACATTATAACTCCAGTACGATTAGTATGGTTTGCATTTCATTTAAAGATATGTATTGTGAACAATATTATCTGTAATCGTACGTAGAAATTTTTCTTTATCACAAAAGATGCTTCTTTGGGGCAACATTTTATCTTTGATGTTGCGTCCGAATATCTGTTTTTTCGGTCAAAACACTGTCAATATTTTGTTTGTTTACATAATCAATAAATCCTACGTAAGATAATAAAAAATTGGGCCATGGGGTCGGTTAGCCGGTCAAAGAAATTGCTCAAAATAGATACATAATTATATATTTTACTACAAGAAAACAGCAGAATAAATAAACTTGCTCCATTTTTATCATAAATTCAAATCTGTATTAAAAAATAACTCAAAAATGTCCTTCTTCAGCGTGCCAGAGTGCGCCCCTGCAATGTGCGACCATTTTTACAGTAGAGTTCCCATGAAAGGATTCAATGTTACATTGTTTTATTAATCCTCATTTTGAGCAAAATAAAATATTTGCTTTGTAAAGTAGCATATACCGGAAACGGGAAAAGCAACATAACACGCTCGTATATCCACCAGCAACACGTGTGCGACATTATGTAAGCTACACGCTAGATAAAGCCAGCTCATTTGCAGCGGAATAATTTTCCTTACCGAGAATTTTGCACTTGTGCATAAACATTTTACCGCACGTTCGCGTACAGCGCTCATTTCACACGTGCTCACCGGCTCCGACCGTCACTATGGTGCGGTGCTGAGTGTGAAGAAACTATGGTGATTAGTCGGAAAACGAAAAAGCGTACAAACAACGTAACAGGTTTGAGTGTTTAGAGAGAAGCAGAGAGAGTAAGAGTTTAGTGTCGTATCGTCGCTAGTGGGTTGAAGCAAGTATGAATAATAATTGGAAATTATGTTCCTCTCGGTTTGTTTCCCCACTAATGTTAGCCGGTTCGTATTGCCAGTCTGATGATTAACTTTTTTGGGCGCACGCGAGGAGGGTCGGGATTTGTCTGGTTCAACCAATTCTCACCCCCAAGTGTCCCAATTCTTGAAGGCCAATGTCAATCGTCGACGTTGGTGAGAACCAACCGCGGTGGTGTAATGTTTGACGGATTAAAAGGCTGTGTTTACTTGATTAATTTCGACCTGGTCACAACCGACCAACACCGGAACGTTCGATAAATAACCTAGGGCAAGGATATCCTTACCGGTAGTCAGTGAATTCCGGTGCTGTTTCGCTTAATTACACCGAATTAAGGTTAGTTATTGCGCAAGTGGTAATCGTAGACACCTGCAGACGAGCATGGACAAACACGGAACCAGGAAGTAGCGGCTAATGCCACCTCCATTTGCGAAGGTGTGCGACATTGAGTAGCGTTTATTTGACATAATTCGTTAAAACACTTCCATTAGCCCAAAAATAAATGAATAATTATGATAAAGTATTGTTTACTTTTGGGAAGAGAACGAAATAATTGAAGCGATAGAGAAGAATGATGTTCCACAAAGTTAAAAAGAATGTAATAATGATGAAATACGAGATTTTTAGATTTTTAAAATGTTTTTAAAAGATTTTTTAAATGATATACCTTTCAAATATGTTTATATATCGTTGATAAAGTACCAAAATGATGTACAATAATATTATCTACGAAAAGACACAAAAAAAAACAGAGACACGAGAGCGAATTGAGGTTTCGACTTTTGTAGCAGGTCAAGAATGTCAAAGGGCTATAACAAATGTTTAGTAAGTAAGTACGAGTTAGTATACAGTACTATTCATCGGTCTGCACTAAATTCGTACTCATAGGCTAATAAAACAAGCTATAAACGCCTAGATGGATGCAATCTGCGGTACATCTTCGAACGTCATTTCGAACAGCGCTATTACGAATCGCACTTCACCGAATCGTCACAAATGAACACGAAATCGTTCGTTTTTTGTTTGTTCTTTTTTTGCGGTGCAGCAGAGCTCAGTTTGTTTAAACGTTTCGTCGTATTGAAATACAGCTTATCCGATGTGATTAGCATACGGTGTACCGGGTCGGAACAATAACATTTATTAAAAGCATGTTTTTTTGTTTGCACTACACGTACAGCTTTAATAGGATTATGGCGCTCCACCATTGTTGTCGGTGGCTTAAAGTGAAGCACCGAACACATGTAGTTAAATGGCCCGTAATGCACTTGTGCGAATAATATTATGGTTCATTGATAAGCCCCTTATGAAGTAGCGCTTTTTCGCATCACTTTTTAATCTGTTCATTGTTCCTGCATCGTGACTAAATGCTATTATGGTTTCGAAACCTCTCATTAAGGTAGTATCGCTACTATCAGGTACCGTAACAAAATTGATTACCAACGGATTCGTTATCATTACAATTTTTCGAAATACTTGTATGGTTAAATGAGTATCTCTCTATTCATTAGCTCCTCAATATTGTTGTATTCAAGTACTCAATTTAAAAAGGGCTAGCATTCTAGCATTAGAATCCAAAATGAGATTAAGAACCAACTACAGACCGTAAAACATGTTATTCTGCTATCATTAATTATCTATCTAAATGCTTTGCTTTGCTAAACGTTATAACAACAACAACAAAAAATCACACGCAACAATCGTTACACCAGCACGCTAACAATGAGGATTATTTTCAGCTTCATTTTCACCCGATGCTCTCGTCGTCAACGGCAATTAATGTGCCAAAGCGTAGAAAGAATGCTTTTTTCGCCTTCTTCTCAGAAAATGGAAAGCCACGGTGGCCCCCCCAGTTATACAAATCTTTCCTTAATCAGTTTTTCTTCTACCGAGTGCACGGTACGCGTACCGTGGCGATGTTGTAACAGTGGGCAAAAGGAACAAAAACATGATTACAACAGTGGTAAGGATAGCTGATTTGCTTTTTTTTTGTTGCGAATCTTGCCTCATGTTGCATTCATGAACTGAAGCATCCAGATGTTAAAAATTATTTAAAAAGCAGAGAAAATATGTTTGACTTAGCATTCCGTTTAATCCAACGAGACAATTCCGAATTTTTCTACATAATTAGTAAGCTGTCCGTTTAAATAATGGTGTACTTTTGATATAATTCCGGGGAAATAGACAACGGAAAAAGACGAGCAACAATTTTTCGCTCACAAAATTTTAACTAGCCGATCGCGATCAAATGCATCATTGCGTCCGCAACAAATGCATCTATAATAAGAAAAGTTTTGTGTATATTACTGCTGACAGATAGGGCGCACATTCTGTAACTGGCAGATTACATTAGGCACCACGTCACCTGGGGATATTACGGTTACGGTTCCGTACGGAGCGACGTGTTGGCGCTGCTTCTGGGCCAAATTAACTTCGTGCCCACCGGGGACGAACCATCTGTCTGTCACGAAATTCTGCACGGAACCGCATTAATGGTTTTGTTGTTGCCTTTGAACTGACGAGCGTGACGACGTGGTGTGAAGCATTCGTTAGAAAGTTTTCTCCCCCATCAGAATGTTTAACCTTTCTTGAATTAAAATATTTGCGAATAAGCATGGCTTACTAGAACTCCCTACGGGAAGCTCTTTTTTTTTAGACCTCAAGATGGAAAAAAGCTAGTTCCATCCGATACGTGTATACTAGGATAAGCGAAACAATCGATCATTCCGTCGCTCCGTTTGTTTTTCCACGCACGATCGTACCCGATTTTCCGAGTTCCAACCAGCGTACCCTCGAAACAAGAGCAAAATATCCATCACTTGTTGATGATGGGCACAAATGAAATCAACCGCAACGGCAAACCGGTGAACAACAATCGGACCTATTGAATCGGTTGTCGCTTCCTTTACCCATTGAATTGGTGGTGAAAAACATCCCTTGGTCGTGTTTCCATTCATTGCCCGAGTGGAACTATTTTCTCCTACAGTTTCCTACAGCAACAAACGGGTACGGAGGTTTTCGCGGCCGACGCGAACTGTTCATCTATACGGGGAATATTCCCCCTTTAAAAATACCCCTGATTACTAAGGGCGATGAACAGTTTCGAAACCAAAATCAGGAGAAAACAATTGCGAGGGGTAAGTAGGGGAAGTGCAAAATGAACTTTCGAAATGAACATTGATGAATGGTGTCATTTCTCCTCAAAATATCCCAATTTTTCTCCTTACGAAAAGAAAACCGGCGTGAACATTGTGCATGGGGAAATTTCCGTCCGATTGTGCCGTACACGAACGTAATCGTGACGGTGGAGCATAGCAAACTTACAATTCTTATCACAATCATGTTTTTCAGACGTGCCGCATCAGTAATGGAGCAATGTTTCTAGTAATAGCGCTAGTGTCTGACATATCGCGAAATTTGTAATAAATATTACTAAAAATTGAATGGTTGCATTCGTCAAACTGACCGAATACTGTTTAATATTTAACAGACAATTATTGCTGTAATTTGTTGATTTGTGCAATTGTACGGAATAATATAACATACCGAAAGAGGAAACAAACCCGTCACTGTTGAGAACTATTAAAGACAGAGTGTTAATAATCGCCATAATAATAATTAAACATGTTGTAATAGTGTGTATCGTAAAAAAGGTTTCAAAAACAATAATTCCTAACGTAAAAGTGTTGCAAAATGATCTTAATTACTAAACCACACGTTCGGCTGTAACTGTTCAGTTGTTGTAAAGGAAATGATTGAACCAATAATTCCCATACAAACATTCGACACAACTTCAGCAAACACATTTAGATTTACACATTTTATTTCTCGGCTCGCGGTGTAAAGATGTACAAGAACGACAAAAGATGCGTCATACAATTAGTTGCACACGTATGTGTTCCCTTTTTTTTCTTGCTTTTGTTTTGCTGTGTGTCTCACTCGTTTGTTCATCTTGCTCTGTTGCACTTCTTTGTTCATTCGTTCTAATGTTACAACGATTTCATTGATTAGTAGTTTATCGCTTTGCTGTCCACTCGTCGCACCGTCCCTGCATTACGAGGGAGAGGGTGGGGGAGGGTGCGGTGGCGTCAATTGTCACAATTAATAAATAATACTAAAACACAGACAGCGCGGCAATCCGGCGTGTGATGGATGGATACGAATGGATAAATTATTAAAATGGAATTCTGATTCTCGAACCCGACCCTGTGCAATCCCCCTGCCTCCCAAAATGGCCCCGCAAAACGCAACACCTTTTTGACAGCATCAAAACTCGGTTCGTTACCGTTGGGCGTCACTTTGCCAACGGAACGATCCGGTGCGGAATATTTGACTTCGTTGTCCAGTTCCGGGTTTGATCCGCACTTAAAATCACATTACACGGGCGACTGGATATTGGTGCGGGTCTGACAATTCTCGTTAAATTTTATCGCAAAAAGCATCACGCCTAAAGACGAAGAAGCGAATAAATCAATTGATTTCTGTTTTGGGCGTACCGTACCCGAACGCCTTGAACCGGTTTCGCTTTGCGACCGTGACGGACGGCCCGGGATGAAGAACGACAGTACTTCCGACACGTTGGAATTATGGCGAATAATCAAAAAGATTCGACGTTGCTGAATGTTACGGCAAGATGGAATCAAATTTGCATGTAAAGCCGGTGCGCTTTCTACCGTGAACGGCGTAATGTAACGTTGCTATACATCGTTGGCTTGTCCATCGCCCTTACAGTGTCGTGATGATGTCTACCGTATCTTTGAATGGGTTCGTCGGGGCCAGTACCGGTGGCGGTGGCCTTGGTATGAGCTGATTAGCGCCTTGTGCGGTACTGATTAACGAGCCCGCTGCTGAGTTCCCCTGCGCACCATTGCCTTGCCCGCTGCCGCTTCCACCCGGTGGGCCATGTACGGCCGGGATTGTCGTCATCGTTGTTACCGTCGAGGAGCTGGAACTGGTGTTGGCCTTCATGCTGATTTCCATGTTGGACAGCGCGGACGAAACGTGCAGCAAGTTTTCCATCAGAATTTGATAGATTTCACCGAGCTCAAACTCGGACCGGGACACAATGAACACATCTGTTGGGGTGTGAAATGAAAGGCATTAATTGTCATACCACCTTTATCCTGCCACACATTAGCTATGTGAATAATTCCCACACCTGATGCCATTACCCAAACGGAGCCAATCGTGTGCTTTT
Source organism: Anopheles marshallii (assembly GCF_943734725.1). NCBI lineage: Eukaryota > Metazoa > Arthropoda > Insecta > Diptera > Culicidae > Anopheles > Anopheles marshallii. Next base: position 69,630,280 of record NC_071327.1, read on the forward strand.
TTATAGTTTATACGATTAATGCACATTATGCGAAATACAGAAATTAATGAAGTGTACAGTGTGAGTATAATTAAAATTCTAATGAAATCATTCACCTGAAAGGAACATGTTTACACACGCGAACGAAGCAAAAGCACAAACGCCGAAGTTGACGTCATTTATTAAACACTCTACATTACACTTATAGTAGTAGGAAGCTCACATGGCACCCACGGGTACGGATATCGCACACATGTAAACTAGCTAACCACAGGTTGATTTGGAGAACGGGTTCGCAAGTGTCATTCTACAATCCTTTCCTTCTTGGTGCTTCATAAATGAAGCCATAAATTACTGTCGTCAGCAGTGGCAAAGTCCCAAGGCTTATATTTATGAAGTAACCTTAACCTGACTTTTACAGCATCGTTTAGTGTTTGGGATAACAAAAAAAAAAACATTCTCGATACTACCGGTAAGTCAGTTCCTACTACAACTTGCTTGTCTAACTTTATTACTCATGTGATCCTCGTTTTTAACACATGTAATAAAGTACCCAAAAAAAAAAGGTTCATATAAATCATTGCTGCAATACGTTAAATGTACACTTTTTTTTGTACATGCTTTCTCCTTTTACCCAACTGTTTCGCGTTTAATAAAGGAATTTAACGTGTCACAAGCAATGCTACCAAACGAACGAGAAACAAAAACAACGTTCAACTATACTCCAACAGGGCTGTGGACTTCACCCCACTGGGTTTTTGGGGTGGGTTTTATGGGTCGCTTTTCCACGGTCAGCAAATCATACAAGGGTCCGCAAGGGTGTTCGGTTTATTGAAACGTTGCAATAGTCTTCAAAAAACCCCTCAACAATGTAGGTGACCCGGCTGGGAAAAAACGAAAAAATCTATTACGTTACATTTTATTTCCAGCACAAACCGGTGCATTTTATTGGATTTTAACTTTCAAGTTGCTGCGTGTCGATAGTGGAAGTAAATGTGTAAACGATGTGTGCTAGAGCGCACGGGGACAAATACAATTTACAGAAATTACGCTCATTGAACGGTAATTGCATCAATTCGGTAGTGTCAAATAGAAAAAGCTTCAGCTTCATGTAAGCTTTAAGATTTGAGGAAAAATATTTAAAAGTAAAACATATCTAGCAAAACCACCTCAAGCAGGGAAAACCAGGAAAATGAAACACTAATAAATTCATTAAGGAGGTTGTACACTATGCAAGATTTCACATTATACTATTTTTCTAAAAAAAAATCTTTCGAGTGCTTGCGTCATAAGACATAAATACATAATGGTGATAGCAAATTAATCGGAATTTAGCAGTTCAACGGAATGTTCATGAGAAGTTGTTGTAACGGCCTAAGGTTAATAGAATAACAATGGAATAGGCCTAATAACAGAATGTAGGTCTAATTTTTGTGTTGCCGGATCACAACAGAATAACGATATGTATTCCTATTTTGGTTATACATATACAATTATTCTCCACCACAAAATAACCCACAAAAAACATAGAAGCTTATCGCTTCCACCCAAGATGTTCTTCCATTCTGGCCTATAATCTATGTCCCTTTAAAGCTTACCGTTTCTATCCTTCGTCAGCCGATGGGCGTAAACATTCAGTATGATCGATAAATCATCGATGGTTTTAAATTCCGTGCCAAGATTGCTGAACAGGCCGTCACCTCCACCGCACGCCACCACACCGGTGTTGCTGCCTGAGGTGAACACGGTACCACCACCACCACCACCACCACCAGCACCGGGCAGATTGTAATTCGATGCAGAATGGTTCGACATTTGTTTGTGCTGTTTAACGTGATTTATCGCTGCCGACCACCTGTGAATAAAGGAGTGCAAAAACCATAACGAAAATATCAGACTATAAATATCACACATCTCTATTGCCCATTGCCGATAATAGTAATATCGACATCCCGGTTAGATGGGGAAGAGTTGACGCGGGGCAAATGCTTACAAAAAAAAAGGCAATATGAGTGCTTACCGCTGGTTGTCGATTAGCTCCACCAGTATGTTCTCGAACTCGCTGTTATTCATTGGCAATCCCGGGGAAGGCGTTGGTGTGTTTTCACCCTCGGTCGACGTGGATGTGTCGAGTGATTCCATCTCCGCATCGTCGATGCAGCGCAGCAGGGCACCACGGACGGACATGTACAGGTTGGAAAGGTCCTGCATTTGTTCGTTCTGGCGCAGGTTCTGCACCACGCTGATAGCTATTTTATGGTCCGACTCAATCAGAAGCAGCAACTGGAACATCAGCTTGTACAGTCCACGGCCCAGATCGAGCAGCAGCTCGGCCGTGGCTGGATCGGTCGAGGTGGAAAGGGACACGACTGTGCTGGAACCACCGGTGCCTTCGTTCGCCGAATCAATGTCCGACGTGAAGAGGGCCAACTTGCAGGACGCCTTTACCTCGTCCAAGCTGTCCAGCACCGTTTCCTTACGGTCGAAGAACGTCTCCAGGTGCTCCTGCACCTCCAGCACACCGTACCGCAGGTTCTCGAAGAGCCGCGGTGTGGTCGCGAGGCTTTGGTGGTACCAAATTTTCGGTGGATCACCGCGCGTTGCCAGCAGATCGGACAGCACCGAAATACGGTGGCCGAGCTGCACTCCACACCCGGTGAAATACCGCATACACTCCTTCGAAATCGAAATGGAGCGCAGCGTCAGCTCCTTCATCAGGCGGAACATTTGATTGAGCAGGTCGGGCGCGTGGGACGACGGTTGGTTCACGAGCAGTGCCACCAGATTGCGGCGCCACACATCGACACTTTCGTCCCGTATCGGCCCGGTACGGAACGGGTGCATGCCCGGCAGATGCGGGGACGCATTGCACGGCGTGATGTCACCGAGGTCGCCTGCGCTCGAACCGCTCGTATCGCTACGCGACACCGAATCCCGCCGATGGCGCCGTTCCCGCAGGCTCAGGCTCGTCGGTGGTCCGCTCAGGTAGGCCGCCTTCGAGAAGATTGGGCGCGGTTCCTCGTCCAGCGGCGATTCCGACTCAACTTCCTCGTCCGACGAATCGTCCGCGTTGGGACGCTTGCGGCGATTGAAGACCGGCGTTTTCTCGCTCAGACTCTCGTCAATGTTTGGGTGTGATGTACGCAAACCGCTGCCGCTGCCGACACCACTACCGCCACCACCACCACCACTGGTACCACCACCGCCACCGGCGGACAGTGAGTGTGGTTCGTTTTCGCCCTCGGACAGTGGGCGGCGTCGCACGCCCCAGTTGAAGTTATCCGTCGATTCGCCCTCGATGCTTTCGCTTTCGTACTCGAGGAAATCAAAGTCCTTGAACACACCAAAGTCCGGTGCACCGTCGTCCCGCTTCGAACCACCGCTCAAATCCTGCTGGGCACCGGACGTCTCGTCCGTGCTGGATGCGGCAGACGATTGGCGCTCGAGCAGATCGGACGATTGGCTGAAGATGACCTGTGAGGAACAACATAACAGAGTAATTAATAGCACGTTCGGGGTACTCATTCTACGCAGAAACAATGATGAGCAGTACGGTGAGCGACGGGTGAGATACATCGAAGGTGTGTGTCTAACACGTAGCCTACCGTCGATAGGTTTATTGTGCGAGTGAGTGCAATACGACTACAGAAAATAGCTTTATGAATGAAACTATGAAACAGTATGTCTAGCGACCCAAGATTGCTAAACACAATATGCAAAACCAATTCTTGATAGGTGTTCACTAACAGTTTGCCATATTTTAGCGTCAACCTCTCCTCAACCCCGAAAACTTCAGGCCGTTATTAATAAGGAAGACATTCAGGGGTGTTTTTTTTTTTTGCACGAAATTCTGCTATCTTGTTGGCGTCTTGCATTTTTCTTATCATGCCATTTCGTAAACTTTTTCGCTCATCATAAAAGCTGAACCCGTTTGCTGCACGCCGTTACCACCCAAGCTGTTGTTGACAGTCCCATAAATTTTGCAAATCTGACAAACTTTTCCGATGCTGCAATCTTTGGCCGACGTTTGACCCCAACGGGGACAAAAAAACCCCTCCATTGCTTATTCACAATCAAAATCGCAATAAAAAAAAGTGGAGCTTAATCCACATTTCCACAACATTAGCGAAATTTGTGCAAGTTGTCACTAAAACCCATTCCAGGGGTGTTAAGACGATTGAAGATTAGGTACAAGATAGAGAGAAAGATAGCAGACAAACAAACCGAACAAAAAAAAAACACACTCATCACAGTCCCAGACAAACAAAAGGGTCTAGAAACACTAACACCGTCAGCTTTCATTTTTCTTTCCCAATTGTACTTTTGCTTTGCTTCCCCGGGGCTAGTGCAGTGATTCTTTTAACTGTAAAACGTGTTCCTACATTTTCCACCCACTGAACCGTAACCCGTGGGGCCATTTCGTTTGCCATGAGCTAACGCTACAAGCAGACAGAAATAGTGGGGCAAAACGACCGTAACGCTCCCGCAAACAAGAACCTTGTAACTTGGTGAGAGAGAGAAAAGTAATTGTCCCACTAGTACTCACGATGTGTGTACAATGATTCAGAATGAATGAATGATTTAAATCTTTCCCGGGGAGTGAGTTAACTCACATCTCCAAGAGCAGTATTTATAATTCTCAAGCGAATAAACTCATTCGCAAAGCATTAAATCACTCACAACAATGCAGCTTTAACGCTTCATGAAGACCTTTAACTCATGATTTAACTCTTGTGTGAGTTAACTTAAGCTTTAACGTTGACCTTCAACTCATGATTTAAATCATAAGTAAACTCTTGAGTATATTAACCCGAGATTTAATAGTACAATCACTCGCACGTGTGTTAAATAGCTCATGATTTCACCAAGGCTGAAGGTCACCGTGAAGAGCTAAATCCCGAGTTAATCCACACAAGAGTTAACTCATGATTTGAATCGTGAGTTAAAGGACGCCGTGAAGAGTTAAATCTCGAGTTAATCCACTCGAGAGTGAACTCATTATTTAAATCGGGAGTTGAAGATCATCGTTCAGAGTTAAATCCCGAGTTAACTCACGTTTTTAAATCATCGTGAATCATCATCCCCCTGCGTTCAATTATTTAAAATTGTTGAATTTTGTTTGAGTGAGTGAAAGAGTCTTCATTCTAACTCCACAACTCGGTTTTCCATCCTTGAAAGGATGTAACTTTCCCATCTCTAGCACAAACAAACCCAAACTAGCGCCAAGAGCACTTACAACGGAGCAAGTTTAAAGCTTCACGCTAACCGTGACAAGAAATTGGCCAAATCGGGGGGAGGGGAAAAAAAACCCCCAAATGTGCCACTGTGAACTGGTGAGCAAAATTCAATTTGCTGTACCATTTAAAGCCCAGCTTCACGCTTGGTAAGGTTCCGAATCGTAAAGAAAAATGGAGAATGCTATTTTCGATCCGGCCCAATTGTCGCTCGTGGATGAATGTCACATGGAATGGAATGTGTCGGTTGAGTTCACGATCATAAATCTCCCTATTTGCTGGCTACGGGCACAAAAACCCGTACCCCTTGAACAGTGAGCAATTCAATGTCAAATCAATCTTCCAACAAAAAAAAAAACGGTTCTAAAACTTATTTTTTCTAGCTTCTTCAGTTCAGTTGTAACTTTCAATTCCATGCGTTTCACTTTCGAGCGACCATTTGTTATCCTTGTTTCAATCCTTAGCTGGTTCCGGTGCTCGGAACCGACCCTATTCTGTACGCAGCCACACTCAATTAACGCAAAACGAACGGGCCTTTGAGGCGGAAAAGCCACATTGATGAATGTTCCATACGGTCAGCTTAGAACACTGACAGATTATTGCGCATTTCCAGCCCACATTGTGCTCATGGCCGTGCGGGGGTGTCCATTGATTGCTCGGAATCGCCACAGCACTTCAACAGCTCTTTCCTCACTGCGTCACCTGCCAACCCAATCGAAACTGCCACAAAATCAGCTTATCGCGTTGGTTATCGCGGTTCAATACACGGTTGGAGCAAGTAGAAAAAAATAATTCCTCTGTCAGCTGCAAAATGTGCAGCATGCGATATATATATCTATAAACACATTTATAGCAATCTTTGGCAAACAGGAGGTTAACAGTGCCAAACACACCGCCAAACTCATCCTGCGTTCGTTCACCGGCTTAACAATGCGACGATGGTTACGCGCGAGCCATCCATCCATTATCGGAGCATCGAAGCACCTTCAGCAATCAATAAACTCATGCGAACAAAGGAATTTGGATTTGGAGCGGTTGTTGCCGCCTTTTGTCAAGGCAGCACCGAACAAAAGCGTCTTCGTGTGAGCATTGTGACGTGCAGGGTAAAGACATGTCAATGAGGCTAGAGGTTACCAAAAAAAAGGAAAGGGTGCGAAAACCACAGTAAGACAGACAAGCTGCTAACGACCGGCACGAAACGTGACATATTTAATGGGACACACACACACAAATGCCACCAAACCATCCCACGCACGGGGCGGGAAAACTATTGTACGGTATAATTGCGGGAGTGTCTTCCGTGTTGAGTGTTTGACGAAAACAAAATGCAGAATAAAAATCCTGTCGATTTCAATGAATGCAACACCAACTACCCATGCTATGTGGTGTATTTTGGTTAGCATTTAAAAAAAGGGGTCTGTTTTATGAAGGAATTTTCTATGTTGAAGGCTGTCCCAACATCCAGCCGTTGCCACCGAAAGCGCCTTTCGCCGATTGCATAACCAATTTCCACTAGAAGAGCCAGCGGTTTTTTTTTAACCGACCTCATCACTCATCTCTGCGTTCACCCATCATCCGTCACCTTTGCTAACCTTACAGACGTGCCATTTTCCATTTCGCGGAACTGTTGTAACCAGAGTTGGCCAATTTTTCTCAGCTTATACTAATATTGAGTGCGTTCCGTTTTTTTTTTTTGCTCCACTCAACTCAACAACAAACGCGGCCTCCGCCGTGTGGGTGTCCACGGTTGACGGTGTATACAATTTTTGCCCGTTACTCTTGACTACGCAACAAAACCATTCCAACAGTGGGCACTTCGCGTACTACCCATGCGGGAAACATTGTCCACACGTGTGCGTTAAAGAAGCGTTCGCAATTCGCGCTCCTTCGCGCAATAGAACACTGTAATTCAGCGCGCTGGAAAATCCGATTGTGTCGAGCACCAGTTTTCATCCAACACACTAACACACACTGCTTGCTGAAGAACCATTGCCCAATACCGGGAAACTAAGCTGCCTGCCCTCCCCCTTTTGCCGTTGCAACAGTGTCTTTGAGCAGCTCAATTGCACAACAGCAACGCGAATGAACACACAAATTGCGAGCGAGCAATGTTTCAAAACGTGTTTTTCCCAACTTTCGCAACGGTTTTTTTCTTTCGGAACTCCCGACCATTGTCCCGACCAGTGCTTAAAGCAGTGTCGCGGGAGATATTTTGCTCGAATATCGACACTCCCCCCCGCATTTCGGTGGGACATTTGATTTGACCATGGGAGGATATTCAAGCACTTTGTTGATAAATGTATCTGTCCCCGACAAGCTCATTTGCTACGGTTCATTTGACGCAAAATAGCGACGATACACGCTAATGATTGTTGAGGCGAACACGGGACTTATTTCACAGATGAATCGGCGGCAATTATCCATCACAACACAGCAGTACACAGCAGATGGCGAGAGGGCTTTGTGATAAATTTAGATCATAAGCATCTGGTTTAAACTCACAGACAATTTGTCTTTACAACGTTAATGTGCTTCCTAAAGACTAATTACTGTGATACGCTTACATATGACTGCGAAGCTCATGTACGTTTACAGACAATTAAAAGGAAAAACAAAATTATAGCTCACGAAATGTACAGTAACTTAATGGACAATTCAAACATTACCAATATTCCCATTATCATGGAACACACATGGCATAGTTCTAAAAACAAAACACAATGATAGAAACAAAAAAGAAACAGAAGAAACATAATAACACATGAGCTTTGGAATAAAAAAAAACACACAAACGTCCAGCTGAAGCGAATTGCAGGAAAACGCGTGAAGCACTTACGTCGAGTGTAGGGAAATAAATATGTTCATTACCTTGGAATACAATGAGCTTATGATATCATCCTTTGCGATATCAAATTTACAGGGATAGACAAAGTTATATGAATAAAAAAGAAAATAATAATAATAAATTACACGACCAACAACGCCATTTAAGCAAGGGCAACATTTGGTTCTTGAAGGAATACCGCCTTCTAAATTACTTTCAGTCATTCTGTAGTGTTCATGTTGCGACATTTAGTTATATCAGAATAATTGCCTTTATAGCATCAAATTTAATATCATTTAAACTATTGCTGTCAAATAGAAAACTATTTGTAATCCAAACAAATAGACTCACCGAAGGGCTCTTGGGTAAACCGACACGTTGTCCGCATGTTGTTAGCAGATTTACCAAACATTCCCGCACGCGTCCCTAGAAAAGAATGGACAAAATTTAATAAATCAATTGTCCGATTGCTTAAACGAAGCATTTCATGGATATGTGCAACACATTGCAACCGCTTACCTGTGACATCCATGGCCGTTTCCATCCGCTCAGTGGTGCAGTATCGGCCGGTGAAAGACTGGCACTTCGGCGCGGTGAGTTTGGTGTACCCGCGTGTCCGTAATGCGTCCCCGTCGCGGTAACATTGCTCGAACCGTTGAAACCTTTCGCACCGATTAGGGCACCGCCAGCGCCGGACGGTGCGTTTGATTCGTTGTCGGATTTTAGCAGCAATTTGCGTCCTATCAGGGGCGTTTGCGATACATCGAAGGAAAACTCCATCGTTCGTCCGGCTAGTTCCTTCTTGCAGAATACCTCCGAATCGCTGAAGCTTCCATGCAGGTTAGCAAAGGACGAACCACCCTCGGACGATTGTGGCACCACTTGCAGACTGGAGCTGCGTGTCACCACGAACTTTAGAATCTTTAACGCTTCCTTCCAATTGGGGCTCTGAGGGAAAACGAATAGATAGTAGCGCATAAAATAGCAATTCAAACAACATTACCAGAACACTCAATATCGTCAGTACGGTACATAGGAATATTAAAGGTACTCACATCCAAATACTTCGATATTATCCTCAGCATATCGCCTGCGATCGGTTGTATTGGGATGGCGGACAGATCCACGTAGTGCAGCATGCAGTGAATCACACTCAGCACCTGCAGTTGCACCTGCACCCAACCCTTCTCCAGCACCTCCGTTAGGAACGCCAGCATGTGCAGACCCATGTGGGCGTACGTGTCGTACAGATACTTTACCACACACTTGGTCCACTGGAATGATTCCTTGCTGAAAGTCTTCCTGCTGTACAGCGTCATGACCGTGCCGAGATTCTCCAGCTTGAGCCCCATTTCGGACGCAACCTGGGCGATGTTCTCGGCGCTCCGGATGCAAATCTCGTTGGCATCCTCGTAGTGTAGCAGCATGTATGGCAGGAGAGCGATCACATTCATGGGAAACGCACAGCTTTGCGTTGGATCACACACGGGCAGATTTAGTAGGGGCGTCAACTGCGACAGCAGCGCAATCGATGCTTCATACGTCCCGGAATGCGTGCAACCTTTCAGCAGCAGCGCGTGCACTCCCGGGTACGTAGACCACTTGAGCTGTTGCTGCAACTTTTCTACCTTATCCCGCGCGTCCGGTCTATCCAACGGTAGACGGTGTAGTACGCGCGTAAGCAATCTTAGTGCGAGCAGAAATTCGTGCTCATAGTCACTTTCCAGCAGTGACACGGCTAACCAAAACAGCTGCGCCAGTATCGTCATTTTATCGTCCTGCGTAGCCGTATCGCCGAGTAGCTTAAGACTCTGGGCACTGCGCGATCGCGACAGTGACGTTTGACCAGCACCGAACTTGGCCGCATTGCGTTCAATTTCTAGCGCCGCGTTCCGATTGCGCAGCTCGATCTGCTTGTCGATCGGCGAGTTGGCCGCCTTGCGTGAGCAGTACGAGATGGAGTAGCTGGTGCTGCGCGTGTGCCCACCGCTGGTCGCATTGTGCAAACTTTGCCCGGGCGATCCACCAACAATGCCCCCATCCCCGGAACGCTTGCTGCCGCTGTACATGCCCGATACCACACCTTCCTTGTTGTTCAAGTTCGGCGTACTTTTGAAGATGTCCTTCATCACATCCAGCGGCCGGAAGTCGGAATCGAGACTGTCGACGGCCGCCTCCAGCGTGAGCAGCAGCTCCGTTACGTAGCCCTGCATGTCTTCACCCTGCTCGGCGACGGTTTCGATCAGCCGCGACAGAATGTCAGACAGCATGCGCGAGTTGATTGGTACATTAAGCGAGCGGAACACTTGCAGACTGCGCCCGGCGTAGTGGCGCGACGAGCAGCTAAGCCCAAGCTGCAGCGCTGTCTGTGCCCAGCGCTCCGGGATCCGTGCGTGGGGATAGCTGTCCGTGAACGCCTTCACGATATGTCGCAGGAAGCACTGCAACTGATCCGCCGACTTTATGCTCCAAACTTTCGCCGTTATGTCCTCGTAGTTCCACAGCGGCTGCTGTTGGCTGCTCGCGTTCGAGAGGAACTTGATCAAACTCTTGATGACGTGTGCCGTCGGCATGGTCGGTCCCGGTTGCGGTGGTGCATTCTCCTCAGTTACGATCATCGGCACGGTCGGCGTTTCCTCGTTCGGTTGGTTCGACGCGGGCGAAAGTATCGACTGCTGCGCGGTGCCGGTGTTTAACCCAAACAGGTAGCTATCGAACTCCTGATCCGGCTCGGTAAAATTGTGATCAATCACCGGCAGGGACGGTACAACAATACCTAACCGCAGCTTGGATGTATCACTGTTTAGCAGTATCTTCGCTACCGTTAAATGATCGTTATGCTCGGCCAGCACAATCTGCACACAAAGCGAAACAAGTTAGTGAAGGGATAAACATAAACCGTTTGCTCGCAAATGCCGTTTCGGTAGCATTAACATTACAACCGAATGCTACTTACCAGCAAGTTCAACAGCAGCTTCTTGCAATGGTCCCGCACAATGCGACGGGTGTGATCCAGCCCGAGAAATAAAATGTGCAGCATGAGCGGAACGTGCAGCGTCCAGTCGAGCCCGGGTATGCCATCCACCACGATGTCGGTCAGCAACATGACAGCCACATTGCACCGATGGAACCCGCTGATGGGTATGTTCGTATCCGGCAAAAACTCGGTCAGCGGCGCAAAGTATCCACCGTACTCCGGCATCGGCAGTGGATGGGGTGCGGTCGGCTGTTCGGTGCGTATTTGCACGAAATTATCCTCCTGGTTCATTTCCGGTTCGTTCATCATCATCATTACGTCCTCGTGGCGCGGCAACACGCACGGTCCGGATGCGGTCCGTATCTTGTCGCTGCCACGGGGCGGCCGGTACGCGTTTGCGAACGTGCGTAGCGCACTGTCCGATTTGCACGTGCTACAACGGTGAGGCACAACATGCCGATGACCATACATAAAACGGTACCGGCAATAAGTAAACAATACGTACGGTTAATTAAGATTCCTTTCTGCCGATCGCATTCGCATCAAGCTCAAACATTCACGGTAAACGGTTCAAACTGAATGAGGTTTAATTAGCACGTCACTCTCCGATTCCTATCGCACCAAATCAACATTTCTTTATACATTTTTGTAACTACTATCATCGGGCCAAACATTGTGATGCTGATTGTTAACGACTATTCTATGGAAAATTAATAATCATAACCGTGATGTTAAACAGACAAGTGGGTGCAGTAATATTAATATATATATGATAAACAGCAAAGTTTGGGAAGCAAAATAAAGCCCTTAATTTAATGATTCGCTGGTTAGTTCTTACTCTCAATTCGATTTTGCAAACCAAATTCGTTATCAATATGCACTCCACTCAAACAAACAATTGTTTTAAAAATGTTGATGTTGTAATGGAATTATCTTCTGCAAGCTGTGAAAAAGTCTTACCCGGATTTTATTGGGTCCTCTCCGCTGTGGCGCTTCGTATGGATAGTTCCTTTTTCTACGTCAACATCCTGCACCTTCGGATCATTGTTGCCGGAAGCGGGACCTGTGATGGGCAATTAGCAGTGGATAAGTTTGGTTTGATTTGTGTGTGTGTGTGTGTTTCTTTTCCTCATTTTTCCATTATCAGTTTTAATTGAAATTAATTTTTCCGGCGAAAAATCTCCAATCATTTCTTAACTTAAGGCGCCGTGAAACGCCGCCGCAAGGCAAACGTTCAATAGCGAACTGACCGTCAATCTTATCGAGAAGTTTTTTTTTTTTTGGTAACCGGCAACCGACCAAGTTCGTCTAATTAAACGCCCTGTGCTGGACTTACCATCTGAGTGGCTGGAGGCTTTTCTCATGCTCGTTAGGCGGTAAAATGGTGGTGTTTCCGTGCGCTCAATTAAACAGTTTAGCGTTTCCACCGTTTGCAGTTCGCTCATCAGCTCGTCCAGCAGCCTGTTGGTGCATGAACGGGCCAAATATAATGCAACCCGTTTTGCCTGGCAAGAAATAAAGCAAAGGTGAGAAAGGAAGCAAAGCAAGCTGAATAATTGTGTGCTCTCCATCCCACTGCGGCCAACATTATTTCGTTCGTCATCGTCGTTAGCATTGTGCAGGACCAGGCGCCTCCATCAAAGCCCGTACGAATTGTCAACCTTCAGCACACCATTCGTAGCAGCGGAAACTGGTTCAAAAGTCCATCACACAACAGATACTTACATTGGCTAGCAGCTCGTTCGGTGCCATGCCGGATATGATGAGCAAGTAGCGTAGTATGACTTTAAGGTTGTTGGGCCAAAACTGGCACAAGGTGCCCCAAAGCTCTTCGATGTACGGGTGTGAATCGGCAAACTTTAAGTGAAAATGTTCAAGAAGAGAGTATGCGTTAGGTGAATATAACGAAGCAAAGATACTGTTAGAACCAATACTAAGGAAAGCAAAAATAAATGGCGCACAAAAATAACCTCTTTGTAAGAAAATATAATTTTCATATTATTTACACTGTTCGAACAAAAAAACTGCCGTAGAAACAGATTAATTTTTATTACCTTAGCTGTAATGTAAAAGAGATTATTCAGTATCATTTCCGTTGCCTCGGTCGAGCCAGATCCTTCACGGCGTCCCCTTGTACCAGCATCCGGATAATACTGTTGAGCAGACAAGAACACAACAACAACGCATTACAGCTTATGGCGTTCGGCAAATTTCGTACATTACTTCTAATTAAATGTGTATAAACACAGCGTTCATTTACTGTACAATATCGGTATGCAAGTGTACATGTTTTCTCAATAATAAACAACATTTACCATAATGTAGGAGAGTGGAGTCGCTGGCGGAACGCTCGAGGCTACAAGTTCTACATTTTCCAACCATGGTAGCAAGCACTGTAGCAATAGTGCACGTGCTTCGGCTCGTGCCGTCTGAAATCGATACGTAATCTCTGCAAGTATAGCAAGAACGTTAGTCAATCGGCAGTTCTTCGGTACTAATCTTATTAACAAGCGTAACTACGCTGGATTGGATTTATCTGAAAAGTGATCACTTACCAGAAAACATTGACATTGTCAGTTCCGGACGAAGGCGCGCTATCTGCCGAGACAGATACATCTGGGATCGACAGTACGCCCCACTCAGTACGGCATCCAACGTGCCTATTTTATCCGGTTCTGCAAGGTGGAAATTAGAAAAGAAAAACAAAAGTTTAATGACATTCTTTTAAACGTACGTAATATTTAATGCGGATTTGAACGATCTCACACAAATATTTTGCACAAAATAGAACAATTAAATCGATAATTTAAATCAAATATTCAAATCGTATCAGTTCAAAAACAGTTCAGCATGATTATCATCATCATTCATCAACAAAAAGCAGCGTACATCACTTAAGACAAGTATACAGTAAACTTATGTACAACCGAAAATACATCCGAAACGTAAAATCTAAACAGGGTAGAATTAAAAAAAAAAACTGCACGAGCTGCAACATCTTTTATCAAGATACTGGTGGATGAAGGATCCTATACCTCATTAAAGCATTTGTTCACCTACTGGCAGTATTTTTTTTTTTCGTATGTACGTTATGCGCACCAAAACATTATTACATTATTCAGCAAACAGATGGCGCCCTGATGGACGGGAAGCATACGAACTGGCAGCTCAGCTGAATACTGCTCGACTGATATCGGCTTTATAACGTATTGTTCCCACTCCACCAAGCCAATGTATTGCGCTCCCTTCCAGTGTAAGCATAAGAAACAGTCGGTTCACTCTGCCGATTTATTAGAACTCCTGAATGTTTGGAAGTATGAACCAGTTATTTGTGATGTTGGTAACCAAAGCACTTACCACAACAATACTTGATAATGATTCAGGGCAATAATGATTAAGGGAGATGTGGTGTTGTATCAAACCTACAATTTAATTACACCCGGAAGCAATAGGGTCACTGTTGGAAACGTATATTTACATTTACATATTAAATTGAGACGAATAAAAAAAAATGCTCTTCCAATTCATTACATATTTTGAACAACAGCGAACAACAGTTCAACCGCGATTTTTAGAACGTTTTTGTTGTTTTTTCTGGGATAATAAAATTTGAAAGCTAAGTTTAGTGTAGAGCACCAAAATTTAGGATTATTTTTCAATTCATACTATAAAACTAATGTAAAAGAAATAATTATTCTGATGATTGATTTAATATGGATTTAGTATGATGAATATGTAATTAATAATTATTGAATTGTTTTACTAAATATTTAATTTTTGTTAATATTTTCTGTTCAAAAATTGCCAAAATACTGAATTCATAACGAGCTCTTTGCTCGACAATCGACTCTGCAACCTTCAGGTGTAAACGGTATTGCACCCCGATTTGACGTAAGGGGATCTCCACGGATACTTGCGATCTGCCATAAGTGTATCGCGGGGATTACTCGGAATTTTAATACACAACATCTAAGTGTAACCATACGTAATGCTCACAACATCTTTTTCAAAAAAAATTGAACTTCATTTTACATGCTGATGGGTTGTTTCATCAAATTGGTAAGTCAAATTTATTCATTACATCAAACACTACCCTGTTTATCAATTTTACACAATTTTCCTCTTATCGTGTTCAAAGGACAACCACCGTAATGCAATTGTCCGTCCTGTTGCAAAAAAAAAGGGTTTCCATTTCCAATTCACACTCACCAAACAAAACTTCCGACTGTCCAGGGTATTAAAAAGTAATAACTCAACTAAACAATCACACGCCATACATATTTATGAACCGTGCACACAACTACTAACAGACAAATAGCTTAACTACATGCGGGATTTAACTCTCCGGGGATACGACACGATCTGGCGCTTTGCACGATAAATCCCTCGCCATCCCTCATCGATCGGTCACGCGTGCCGGCAATACGCTCGTAAAGAAATAAATACAGCAACAGATAGCTTTACGATTTCCAGAATCGATGTTTGCCCAGAACAACTGTCAACAACGATTTAGCAATGAAAATCCCATCCGCACACATGAGAGACAGTGCAATGGAATAAAAATGCAAAACCCCTTAGCACGGATGGGACCCTCGCACGAATCGAACATAAAACCAAATGGACACCAATTCCCGATGCACAGTTACAGCCGTGGCGAAACGTGGGTTGTGTTGCCAGGGAAGGGGAAAAAGTTTGAGCTTTGAAAAATTTAGTCAACCTTTCAGTTTCAGTGCAGTGCAATCCAGTGAAGCAGTGTTGTCCCCTGCGTGTTTAGCACGCTTTCCAATAGAGCCTGTACAGTGCAACAGTTGTCTGATCATAACCGGTAACCACCGACATGTATCGGGTAGCACTCGCGTCGGCTTTCTTTGTTCTTATGTGCCATTTCGGTTTGACAAAACACTATTCGGAATATTACTACTGTGAGAAAAATTATTGTCCCACGGGCAAACCCAACGTGGGCTGTGGATGCAAATTTAACGAATCGTACGCACCGGGCTGCGGTGGCAAAAGTGCCACGCTGCATAAGTTTACCAGGAAGGATGTACAGTTTATACTGCACATGCACAACCATCTCCGAAATTTGTTTGCCTGTGGTTCGGTAAACCGGTTCTTCCCAGCCGTACGGATGGTTCAACTGGTAAGATATCTTATGGCGAGACGATGCAGGGCGTTCTACATGCATACAAATTATTATTATGTGCTAAAAATCATGGTCAAACGGAGGGAGGAATTCAGATTGGGTGCACAAGTAAGTTTGCAGCGTTTTCCCTATAAAATATGTGACATCATTGTGCAAATTTTGCTACAAAGCATTTAGTCGATAGATTATCGTTCAGAAACTACGACGTTTCCCAAACTTTCTGACAATTACTAAACTGCACACCAAATCAATTATTCGCCTTTGAACCCATGAAAGAATCAATCCAATTTTACGATTTCCTAAGAACTAACAACTATGATTTTGATTGGGGCATTCGTCATTCTGATCATTCTGAACAGATTCGTCAAGGATATAGCATATTGACGATTAATGCTCAGAAATTTTACTTTAAATTCGATTCATTTGAAACAATATATAAATCTGGTCGTTTAAATATAATCATTAAATAAATAAAATAAATAAATAATATTATTAAACTAATGCATACAAAAAAAAACTGGCAAAGACTATGAATCCATGAATTCCAATCCATGAATCCATGACCGTATGAATTCCGCCATTGCTGTCGTTAATAAATCGGTGGCATCATTTTTTGCAAAGCACTGGAAACTTACTGATACACCCAATACCCAAAACTACTGCTAAAGAAATCGATAAAGAAAGCTCAACATCTTCATGCAACGAGTATAGGTTGGTGGGTTCTACTGGTTTTATGGTAGAGATGGTGGCTTCACACGATAAAACCCCATACCGCCCAGCATTTGGACCGTTCATCCGTGCGCAGCACTAAATATCTAATCATGTGTAAATAAAATCGAAAGAAAGCATTGGCACACAAACAGTTCTCCTGAAGTCGTAGTGACCGTTCTATTATTCTATTATAATTTCGACCGATTCGAACATATTCAATTCCATCCCGCAGCGTACAGACGACGACTTGCAATCGTTGGCCGAGTGCAATGTGAAAAACTGCACCTACGGACACGATCAGTGCCGTAGCACGGAACACTATCACTACGCTGGCCAAAACATTGCCAAACGTACGGTGTGCGGACGAACGCTTACGGTGACCGAGGTGGTCAACAGCTCAATGTACGCCTGGTTCGACGAGTACTGGGACACAAGGAGTGAAATGTTGGCCAAATATCCCGACTATAGCCCCAGGTAAGTTAAATTCAATGCCACCGGAATAATTTACGCACTAGCTTTTTTTTTGTGTTTTACCGTTTGGTGGTTTTGTTTGTTCATATGCAGAAAACCAATCGGCCACTTCACCCTGCTGGTAAACGATAACGTGTTCTTCATCGGTTGTGCGATGGTTTCTTACGCCAAGCGTATAAAGGATTACTTTGAGGAAACGGGGGAAGACTGTCGTGCATATTATTTCGTCTGCAATTATTCCTTTATCAATCTGAAAAATCGTGCAACTTATACCTCGGGAATGAAGCCAGCCACCATGTGCCAGACGCACCACAGCAAACAGTACCCTTGTTTGTGCAGCGTTCATGAGCCATACTCAACGTCCCTAGATTGGCAGGATCAGGTACTCTGATGGTTGTGATTTTTTGTTTTTGATTTGTAAGAATATTCCTTGCTGTCGTCTCCATGAATATTAATAAATCGGTTCAAACTGTTCCACACCAAAACGATTCATTTTGAAACGCTTTTACTTTGCATTTAGATGAATTTATTTTGGTAAATGTACATCATATTTCAGTTATTAAATCAATTATGGAAGAATTATTGCTGCTCATGTAGCGTAAGTGCAGTTATTATAGCGGAACACTATAATTGCATATGTAGAACACGCACTCAATATCATTTATACTTGAAGGTTATAGTGTCCACTTTCTTTATTGCTCAAGCAGTATTTTGAAAGGAGATATTATTACAAAAAATAAAACATAACTTTTGCGATGTCTTACCATTCAATTGTATTAATTTAGTCCTTGAATTTCGTGCTTTAAGTCGGCAATACTATTATTTTATTAAATTTAATTGATTTTATATTCCAAGTGTCATTTGTAAAAAAAAAAACAAGTTTCACTTGTTTATCGAATCATAATACAAATGCATTATTTATAAGTTCATAAACAATGAGTCGTTTATGCTTTGTTGAAAATTCGTAAATGAAAACTCATTGCGCTTTATGTTATGTACCGCTCTTAGCGTCGAGCTTACAAAGGCAACAAAACGTCTTGAAAGTAATTCTAGTTTCACCGTCTTCACATACAATCGTATCGCACCATTCATTTCAAATTTATTGCACACCCAGCAGCATTGTAAATAAGGCTTCATGACAAAATTGAATCACATCAATGTTTGTTTGCGTATGAAAATTAATTAAACGCCTCATGTACACACCACCAGAGGGCGCAGCTAAGAAATGATCGAATCGAACAGAATCATCTACTTAAACCACATCCTAGCACAACACAGATGAGATTTAATAGATGCATAACATCAATCAATCAATATCCTATTTGTATTGTATTATCTGCTTCAAATATTTAATTAAATGCATCAGTATAACTTACCCCGATCGCTCTCGGTATGTAACGGTCCAACGTTACCAAAGAACCGTTTGTCCAAAATCTGCAGCAACTGAAGGGCGGTCGAGTGTACCTCAACTCTGGGACAGCCAGTCATCAGCAGCGTTACGTTAATCACAGATGTATAATGGTCGCATGGATATTCTCTGTAAAGAGAGTTCACACATTTATTAGTTTTAAGTCCATTAGTAACTATTATTGGTGCATCATTACAAACTGTGCTATAAAAATAAAATCTAACTAACTAGTAACTAGTATTAGTACATGAGAATACATTGTGCTATAAAAATATAATGCACGTCATAATTAGGTTTAGTACCGACTAAACAAAAAAAACTTTTATATTTTTTTGGCAAAATTTTCGAAAAACTTTTGCTACACCAAACAACCAAACGGAATGACTACTTTATTAAGTTCATAAACACATTCATTTCCGATCATTCCCGCGTAATAACAAATGATAAGAATGATGCATTGTGCCACATCAACGTTCGGGTTCGATCCAAAGCACTATCATAAATTTTATCCTTGCTAAGGGCTACGTTCGCCTAGGTGGGAGTGTTCCCACAACGTTGCTGATTGTGTGGATGCATTTCTGTGGGTACTCAAATAATACGTTTTGAGTGCCTTCAATAGGATACCTTTTTTTTTTGGGGGATATTGCGAGCATTTTCGTTTTCCCCCATTGGACGAAGAATGCTATACAAGCGAACTCTCCCCATATAACCCCGGGATTTTCTCTCAGTTTCGACGAAACCCTCGCCATAGCCTACGGAAACAGTTGATGGATCGTAAAGCGGAATAGGTTTGTCTCTACCCATCTGCACGAATTTTGCAAACTCACGACGGTCGTAAAACCGGAAATTGATAAGGAACTTGAGAGCACATAAAACGCGCTGGGTTCGCGTCGTCGCAAGCTGTTATGCACAGCGCAACCCATCCCAGCTGCTGTTGTTGCTCAATATACTGGCAACATTATGTTGAGTCGCATTTTTTTTTTTTTTTACACAATGACTGGTTACGAATTGGTGCATCATGGATTGTCTCCCATCGTGAAGCTGACGGAACAAAGCCTGTTTTTTTTTTGCATTCATAACAAACCTCGTTGTGTGTAAGGGCCTTGTGACGCAAACGTTCGCAATGTCGGATAAACAATCAATTAAGGAATAGGTACGAGCGGAACTAACTCGACTACGTTGCCCTATTTTGCCAATCGGCTGAATATTGGTGTCATTTATAATTCCGTAACCAGTTAATCAATCCCGCTATAACCTGCCAAGCCGACATTTTATTGTGATACAATACAAAAAGTTTACCATTTTATTATGATAAACATGCACTTAAAAAATCATTTTATAACTGAAATAGCTAAAAATTTTACAAAGTAATTTTAAACTATAAAAACTGCTGAACAAACCTGAATTTGATTCGAAACGGTTGGCCATTTCTCGGCCTACATTGCTGGTCACAAAAAAAACACGAACCCTAAACCTAACACAATCTCAACGATAATTGAAAAACAGCAGCATCTTGTGACACCAGCAGAGCAAAAATATCACATTACCTCGTCCTGCAATGTTGCGCGGACACTCGGTAGCTAAAGCTTTACGGTGATAATAAACATTAAAATGCCGTAAAGCTTTTATTTCCACCCGGTCGTACCTGAACGCGCGCTGCTTTCGTTACAAGCTCTAATTGATAGTATGCCACCAAGGCAGCGGAAATGAACCGATCTGTACAGCAAACTCATTAGCAAACAATTTCACACTCAGCGGTCCCTTTCACTCAAGTGTTTGCTTTGTGCAGACATCTGGAGAGAAATCTTTCCATTGTGCAAAGCTAGTGGGGGGAAGGCTTTTACAATAATTAAGACGGTGTCGGGTTGTTTTTTTTTTGTTTGTCGCTAGATCTAATTCCGATAAATTCGTACCGGGAAGGGATAATTCCTTACTGAGAGGGAATGGTTAAATGATAATTAAATGATACAATGTTTTAATGCCTTCGCATTGCAGCGATAAACCATCTATTTACAAAGGAAAGCATAAGTTCAGCCGCCTTTTTTTCCTTAATAACAACGTTAAACAATATCATTCCTAAACCATACTGAACGAATGCGAATAAATAAATTGTTCCAAAACAAACACGTAAAAAGACCGAACGGAACCCTTACCTTGCGCTGAATATCACAGCCAATGCTAGAAAACAAGCATCTGCTTCACGTGGAGAAGCCGTATAACAGCGATCAATGACCCACTCAAGAAGCTGCCCTATATCGGGGTTTGATTCAAGCAGCAGTACGACCGTCTCCTTGGCCAATTCATAAATCTGAAAGTGGAAAAAATGAATGGAAGGTAAATTTTAGTTTTATCAGAGCTATGCAGTTTAAAAGGTTGCTTTAAAGCACAAGAACAAAGACATTTGTCGAATCCGATGCGATCATTACGATAAACAATAAAGTTACGCAGTTGCAACAACATTATTTCATAGTTAAATAGAAGCAAAAATGGCGATTTTTATAACTCCAAACAGCAAAAGTTTGCATGTTAATAGCTATATATACTATTTTTATTTATTTATCAAATGATGACGTATTATCAACGCCGCTTGCGTTGAATTTTGTACAATTATTACAAGGCATTTCCTCCTTGTAATTTGCCTTATCCCGGCCATACTCGGTTGTTAATGTAGCTATATATATATATATATATGTAGCTATATGCTAGCTGCATTTTATATGCCAATTAGAATTCCAATTCAACAACCTACAATTGTACCGCCTTGGGTAGAATATGCTGGGAGCCATTTAACCACACCACTATCCTATTCAACACACATTGAAGTTGTACGTACCTTATCATCTTTGGAAGTCATTAACATGTCCAACCAGCTGTAAATTGCACCATCTTCCGCCAAGTGACCGGAATCAAAACATGGACCACAACATAGAACTGCTGACATGGCCTGTAAACGGGAAGAGAAAATCGTAGCACATGGTTTTAAAAACACTCATATTGCATTCACTATGAATTTATACACTCCTGTTCCATTTTATTATCTCACTTATCTGATGAACTCGTTGCGGCCTCTTCAATTATTCTTCATTGTTTCAAAAATACACTTTCCGAGTACAGGTGGATAAAAGCATTTTTCTCGTTAAACAAAGCTCATTACTGTTTGCATTGAAGCAATATCCAGAATAAAGATAAATACGATTTTCAATCATCAGAAAAACCTCGAAGCGTATTTATTACTCTGCTGGTGTGACTGATGTTTTCTGTGCTTATTAACAATGCCATTGGTTGCTAAAAGGATAGGACTTCAGAATTGCTTTATTACATTACTGGAGATTACGAATATAAAAAATGCGTGTGTTTTAAAAATGTTTTATAATGTTTGTATTTTAACTAGCAAAAAGTTGAGCATCATTGAAAACGTTAAACGTAGCAAGAAATTTATCGAAAACAATATTATTAAAACGATCCAACTCGTCAACAAAGACACAAAGATTATCATCGTTAAAGAACTTTATGGGTTTGCTATAATTTCTTCTTACAATACTATAAATATTATTATGGCTTCTTTGTCCTTTTCACTTGTTTATAACTATAATGCGTTTAAAACTAAACTTATAAAATGCTGTTGTTTGCAGAATAATATACGAGAAGTGAAATAAATGATTTCATCTGACCAATGCCATTAAATTGAGTGTAATCTCTCTCTCTAATTCTCTTTACTATGCACTTGCTATATTAAGATAATTTTAAGTAGAATTGCACAACTCAATACACTCACCTGTAATGCGCTGAATTGTAACCTTTCCTCTTCCGCTGCAATGGTTCCAACGGACGCGTTGGCCGCAGAACCGATACCGGTCGTGGTAGACGAGCTGCCCCATACACTCGCACCAATCGTTCCACCACCGATGCCGCTAACACCACTGCCGATTCCGGTAATGCTAACACCACCGCTACCACTGCTACCCACCCCATGGTGGTTCCCATGGTGGTGGTGCGTGGAACCATGATGGCCATGTGCAAAGGGTAGCGCATATGCACTACCACTCCAACCGACAAACAGATTGACCAGGTTCCGTTTCAGCTCACGCGACAACAGTGTGCCGCACGATTCGAGCGAAAAGTTTTTTATCATCTTGCGTATAAAGTCACAGAAGTGTGTCTTTACCTCGCGCATGCTGCTGCTGTCCTTGCCGTCCGTTTCCGATTCCAGGTACAGGCGGGCACCGTCGATGTACTCGACGAAGGTCGGATGCAGCGACATCGTTTCGCGCTCCAGCACAAATTGACTGATGCCGAACGTGCCGTTCTCCGCAATCTTCTCCAGCACACGCACCAGTTGCAACCGCAGTGCATCACGCCGTCGGCGGCGTCTCATATTCTCCTGCTTCCGATCGATGGCTTCACGGATGTACACTACTAGCTCTTCCATCAGGTCCCTGTTGTAATGACGAACGAGCGGGTAAAGAAGGTGATGCAAAATTTAATCAGAATACGAATACGAAAAATGCATAATCCAATCAAATGATACACTGTTCATTAGAATCTCTATCTCCTGGCAGTATGTACAGTATTTCAAACAGGTGCCATCGTTATCATTACGCATATGTAGGTTCACATTTAATTACTTTGTGTATCTGTCTACATCTTTTACCTTGTTAGGAAACTAGCTTTTTTCCTAATTTTTATCGAACATTCATTCTAAATGTTCACTTCAAATTTTTGTAAATGAACTTAGCGTCCCTTTAGAAACAATTTATATGTACTTTTCCGTATAATTAAACTGTTATAATTTTCCAAGATTTCAAAAAAATTATAAATTCCCTAAAGTTATATTACATTCTCTTTTTTTGGTGATAGCTATGTGGGATTCTCATTATAATATTCTGTAATACATGAAAATAATTTAGTATTTTACTGCTATTCTAAATTCGAGAGATATATTTCGACTAACATCTGTTTTTTTCATGTTTAACTGGAATTTGTTGAGATAGATGTGGGTAAAGTCAAAAAGAGGGAAAAAATCCACATCTACCGCTACATATTCCCCTTAAATTAATAGTTTTTTTGAAATGGATAAATTTGTAACACTTCAACTCGACAATCCTGTAATATATAATTGAAGTAAATAAATAAACAAGAGCGTAGGACGTTAGAAACATTGGGAAGAGAAGAATATTAAAGCTCAGTTCAGAAAAGATTACTGGATTCGGATCAAGTTGAACATGGAAGGCGTCGGAGTTGATTTCCCACTTTCTGGAATGTCTGCATACTGAAATTCCGTTCATAGCAATCTCAATACACCGAAGCAATTGCAAAGCTTTCAGTGTGTCACAAAAGAGAGAAAGCATAGAACAAAACCGTTCTCAGCATACAAAATGTACGGAAATTAGGAGCGGATTCCAGTACTAGCTCAACAAAAGCTCTATTGCATCTTTACCAGAATGAAGGAAGCTAATAATAATAAAAGAAAAATTTGATCAACTGGAAATAAGACAACGAAGTAACATAACCCGATTCAGGGATATAGTAAGTAAATGTGAAAACATAATCAAATCCATAATAATAATATTAAACGGTTCCCTTTCTTTACTCACTTGAGCGCGTCATGGTTTATCATTCCCAGTGCATTAACGGCCGCATCTCGTATATCGACGACTTCGCAACGTAACAACGGTATTACCAGCTTGTAAAGTGCCACCGGTGAAGCGGTCGTCCCGCTGGACTTGTCGCTACGATCCGCCGACAGCGAATCCGGCGACGAGCTGCAAGCAAAACCCCATTCGCCAATATCACATGCAGCGCATACCGGATGAGAAGAGAAAAACAAACGAACAAACGATGAAACGGCGGCATTATACACAGACACGTACAATATGCTATACAAGAAAAAACCATTACCATGCTACAAGCCGCTAAGGTAAAACAACCGAACAAAGTATAAATCGCACTATAGTAAAGGTAGTAGTAACAATGGTAATAGTGATGGTATGATGGTACAATGAGCTGCAATACTTTCGCTGTGGGTTTCTAGCAGGCAACCTCGGTGCGATCCGTTGCCAACGGAAATGCAACCTTTTTGTTTCTGCCTCAAACACATCGACAATATTGCGCGTCAAAAGAACAGCAAGATCAACAAGTAATTGGTACTCAATATTTATGTTGCTACATCCAAATGTGTACACTACGAGCTATACTGAAGAATTACCCTCACGGTAACGAACACGGCTTGTCACAAAATTGGTATTGATTGAAAAGTTATGCAAAGTGTTAAACTAATATTTTTGCTATCCGCTAGAAACAATGAGTGAGTTGCACTTAGATTAATCGTTAGCCTTGAACATTTATTAGGCATTTCAAATACCTTTATCTAAACATTTTACCATCAAATCAAGAATGTACGTTCCCAAAGTGTATTTGGTTGCTATTTGCCATGTCCGTAGCTAATACCGTATTTTTTTTTTAATTAAACCACATGAACTCTCCAATTATTCAAATAAAATGTTATAAAACATATGACAAACGAGCTGTGCTAAAAGATGACGAATAGTTGGATTAGTTGGCACCGCTTCATTCCGGATGCGCAAACTATACCAATAACAACAAAATGGACGTCGCTGTTGGACGCACACCGGATGACTTCAAATCACTAACTTTCCAATTAGGTTTTAGTAAATGTGTGTGTATGTGTCGGGAAGATCAAGCAACTAATTTGATGCTGATGACTCTACAGCAACCAAGAGCAACGTAACGCACACTAATAAAAAAAGAAACAAAAAAGACCGATTATGCTTTCGTTAAAAACGGAAACACACTGTAAATGAATGAAACCTAGAGAACATCATTAAAAAAAAACCTATTTAGAAATAAAAGAAATGTGCATCTGCTGAACAAGGTAACTAAAAATGAGCAGATTAACACTGAAATTATGAACGCGAGTGAAACAGAAATGAAAACGATTAACCAAAGAAAAGAAGAAGAAGAAACACAACAGAATGAGTGAAACAACACATAATGGTAACAAAAACAGTAAAAGTAGTTTGTGTAAAACTATGCCGGAAAGAAAAGAAAATAAACGTTACCCTTGTCTCTTATGTCTGGCATCTTTGCGACCATAGGATAGAGGTAGGGTGAAGCGTGTCACGATTCCTTCTGGTCCAAACACGGATGACGGTATATTGTCCAACGAGTCGGACAACGAGCGGGAATCCGACTGATCATGCAGACTGATCGTTGCGTAATGGTGTAAGTGTGCGTGTGTGCGTGTTTGTGTTTGAATGCGAACGGAAGCGAACATGTTCGGATGGAAGGCACATATTCGGGGTAATAATTGGCCAGCAAAACATTAACATTCCGCATTGGGAGTTCCAGTTCGAGCGTATCGTTATTTTGATGAACCATTATGAGCACGATTTGGGGGGTTTGAGCAGCACGCAAAACCCCGAACATACATGGTAGTAAGTATTTGGTTCGCAATTAGTTAAGCAATAATAAAGGACACCTCGTAGAAAGAGGTGAATAGAATGGCAATAAGGCAATAACAATAGTGTTTAGATTTTCATCATCATTGTTGTTGTTGTTGGTGTTGTTGTAGATGTAGTGGTCGGTCGTAAAGAATAGTGGTGTAACAGTAGAAGGTCGATAAGCGGTGGAAATTGTTGTTTCGATTAACAGGATATGACGCGTCGGCATAGAGAGAAGAAACATGAAAGAAAAACATACTTTAAGTGTTACATATCATTCAATGTCACTAGTCAAACAATTTGTAATGCTTTCTGCAGCATGTGCCAGTGGTTTTACACCTGAAAATTACAAAACAATAAGAGAAGAAGAAAAAAACACGAACGCCAAATGTGTTTACCGGACCCCAATATCCCGTATGCACCGGTGCAATTTACATTAGATACGCCCGCTTGTGGTAAAACACTTTATAGCACAAATTTATAGCAAACGGTGATTGCACTGTTGTGCCTTCACTAAGTGAAACGTGTGAGTATAACAACAAACTCGTGTATCCGTAATTCCCTCGATAAACCAAACACACACAAAAAACACTAAAAAACACACACACACAATCAACTAAACAACCGAAACCGAATGATTATGTGTTTCCATCACATAACATTTACGAAAAATTGGTACAATTTTTCAAATGTTTGTGCTCGTTTCGAACAAAAAGTGGTGCGATGAGTGTAGAATGAATCGAAGTGAAGGGAATACAACAACACGACGATTTGATTCGTTATTTACAGCAAACATCGTGGAAGAGAGTGGAACAGAGTATAATGATGGAGTTTGCACGGCACCAAAAATTTGTGTACTGATGTTAAGTTGTGGCAGCATGAGTATCAAAACAGTGTTTAAAAATATTTAAAAATAAACACACACACACGGTAAACAAAACCAAAATTAACAGTTTATAATTGAAACTTATAGGTTAAAGTGACTGAATGTGAAAACTGTATCACGTCTTTTGAGTAACTAGTAGTTAATATGAAACGTAAGCCTCAAAAACCAACAGACAAAGCGTCTATCCTTTGTTCGTTCTATATATTTAAAGAATGGACATTCTGTACAAACATCCTATTGTCGGTGAATAAACTAAACATTATCTAGCGCGAACCATATCCATCTAAATCCATTTACATTTGGTTAACAACAACCCCCAACATTCTATTGCATCAACAAATGTTATGTTCAATTGTGTGAAAACCGCTTGAATGTTATTGTGTTTTTTGTTCCATCAAAACAAGGTGTTATGATGTGTTTTGACAAAACAAGAAAAAACCGAACAATCCGAGTTACGAAATAATTGTTTCTACAGTACATAGTCACATTTAAAGAAAACACATACACAGACACACGCTACCAAAGGCTATACATGTTGTAAATAATAACCTACGTAGAGGTTACAACTAAATATATTACCAACTGGAAACGAACAATGTTATAGAATACTGTAACGGTCTGAGACCGAGGGCTGATTATCTTTTTACGAGACCATCCATAAGTTTACATACAATCGACACCCATCATCACACGACACGCATACACATATTGTTGGAAGGAAGAAGTGTACGACAAAATAGCAATCGACGAACAGTATTTCCTTTTGGTACGAGACAGTATGCTGTTTGCAGTAAATATGTGTCAAGTCTACAGTTCCGTGTGCGACGCTTGCCACATGCACACAGTACACTTACCTCAGGCTAAGATCAGGCGAGGCACATCGCACAGCAACGCTTGGCATTTGCGGTATAAGACGCATTGCGAGTGCTACCTGATTTTTCCACAGATGTGCCAACGAGTCACGCTGCGCCTCGGAGGGTGGTTTCTTCGTCGGTGCAGAACTGCGTAGTAACGATGCACGATTATCACTAACCGGGCTGCAGGGCGAACGAAACGATGCAAAAAGATAGACGGATCATTAAAATTTAAAAGACGTTGCTGCGTGTTGTTTCTTTTCCAGCTTGGAGATGAAATTCTCTTCCGGCTATTACGTACGTTGGATCTATCACGTTGAACAGGCTCGTTACACGTTGGTAGCAAATGGGCCAGGCTTGCGCCACTACTGATGGACAATGCTGTAAAACGCGTGTCCGCTCCATGAACCCGAACAAACACACACTCCAGGGATCGTACGCTTGGCCAAGCGCTGATTGCGACAGACAAAGGGTTAAGGTGGACGCTTTAGTTGATTCCTCGATGTGCCCCGTTGTCCATACGCCACTGTTACGATCCACAATCCATTGCAGATCGATCAGGTTAGCGTTAAGCATTGCCGTACGGTCAGTCTGAGGTAGCATATGTAGACATTTCTCAAGCACCTACAATGAGAAAACACCCAAAAAGGGAAAAATGTGAAAACTGGGTGAAATTTTTGAATCAAATCGTTATATATTTACCTGCGGACAGCATTTATCGATCACATCAATCAAGGGTGGTTCCGTTTCGGGAATGCCTAGTAATTTTTTCAATACTTTCACCTGCAAACAAAAATGTATAAATTATTCTTTTGATATTGAACGGTTTTTTGCAAACACCACACGCATAATTCACGATAAGAAGTAATTAATATACTAAGCACACTCAACTCTTGATCTAGACATTTGATAATAACATTGAATTTCCTTGAAAAGATTGCATTTTATGGCTGGTTATCGTGATTGTCACAATCTCTAATCATTCAGATTCTAAAATAGCAATGCAATCTGTTATGTAACAGATGAAATATGAATATCTCTGAGTCGTTAATTTAAGTGCATCGTCCACTAAATAATTTCTTAAACCACAACGATTTGTTAATTACGATGGCACACCCATCGATAACGACCATATAAACCATTTAAATCGTTTAAATTTAATCTCATCAATCAAACCACCAACACTCACCTCCTTCAATATGCTGACCGCAAACTTGCGTGGCTGTGATCGACAATTACAAAGCATAACCAATGCTAAACCTTCCACCATGTGCATTGTCGTCGCTAGCGGTAGCTCGTGTCCTTTCTTCCCACCGGTAGCGTGGCTACTGCCTGCCGTCGAGTCCGCAGTGCCTCCACCAGCACCACCACCAATGCCACTGCTGCTGCTCGTACCCACACCACCGATCGCACCCGCCGTAATGGTGGTTGTTTGTGTGATGGAAGAAATGCCCGAGCTACCACTGGAATTGGAATTTATTGTAGCCGCATTCAACGAGGCATTGGCAGCCGTTTGTGGCAGAGCAAGGTTTGATTTTAACATTCCCAAATCTTGCTGATTAGTGGGACGTCCAGCCACCAAACCGCCACCACCGGGTTGCCCCGGTGCAGGAACACCACCGGTGCCAATCGGGCCGACCTTCGTGTTGAGCGTATTGTTGTTACTGTTGCTGTTGCTTCCCGTGCCAAGCAAATTACGCCACACCGTCAGAAATGCGTACAACATGCGCAACCCATTGTCGAGCAGCTGTGGAAATGTGTCCACTACATCTCGTGCCAAAAACTGACTAAAGCCTTGTATCACATCCTGACGCCATTCGGGAAAATCACAAACCAACGTCTGTAACGATTGATGTGCCAAGCCACGTAACTCCTCGTCCATGTGGATCGTCAAGCGGGACAGCATGTCCACCAGCTCGTGCCCGGTCATATTATCCGGGGTGAGCCGTGGAACCGCGGCAATACACGTACGGAACAAATCGATGCGTGGCTTCCGTTCGCCGGTGAGCATTTCGTCCAGCTCCTTGTTTTGATTCTGTATCACCGTCATCATCAGTGGGCGACCGCAGTGAATGTCGAGCGCACGCAAGATGTCCACGAATACACGCCGAACGTGCGGGAAATAGTTCGACATCCCGATGCTGCGGGCCGTATCTTCGGTGAGCATTTTGTTCAGATACGTTTTCTTCACGCGCAGCGTATTGCCGGATGGAAGAACGCCCACCGTACGTGGCATGGGCGGTTCGCCGTCCTTCTGCTGCAGCGAGTCCGCCACCACCATGAACGCGCGCAGCCCAATGCTCATACGCTCCGGCGTCATGATGATCTTGATCGGACGGCCCACACACAGCAGCTCGAACACGATCTCGCGCATCGCAAAGTCGAGCCGTTCCTGGGCGATAAATTGGATGATTTTTACAAATATGTTGAGCGGTGTGTCGCGCGGGACAACCGCTTTGGAGCCGCGTGGAAACAACGAGTTCACGATGCTTTGCAGCCGCGAATGGGTGGCGGAATTGGATTCACACTTTATCCGGATGATGTACACCCAGAGCAAGCGGTACAACGATTCCAACGCAACGCGGCTCATTTTCGGATCCTTGTTCTTCAGATTGCTGAGACACATCGCCAGAAAGCAGTGCCAGTTGCTGAGAAAGAAGGATTTCTGCGAAACGCACAGCAGGCACGTCACCAGGGGGAACAGGGCCAGCTTGTGCTTGGACTTGGTGCATGCGTCCAACGTTTGCGAGTACAGCAAATCGATGAAGTTTTTCACGCACGGTACATTCACCTCATTTTTCACCGTAGCCGCTACCGGGACTAGAATTTCCACAAACAAGCCAGCCATCGCGTGCTTAATATCCTTATCCTTTACCTCCAGGAAGTACTGTGCGCATTCGTGCATGAACTGAAACGATGCCTCAAACTCCTCGATCGGGGCCATCTTCACGCGGAAGAACTTCATGCCCATCAGCAAGCTGATAATACTGTGCGTAGTGAATGGGCTCGGTTCCTTGCTGCGCAGTTCCTTCAGCTCCGTCATGAACCGCTTCCGCACGGAGGAAAATCGACTCTGGGCCAGCACACCGACCACCTCTGCGTATAGATCGGCAATGCGATAGCAGTCGTTTGCGTTCGGCGCAGTTTGTGCACCCTCTTTGTACTTGAACTGGCGAAAGGCAAGGTTTTCAATCTGCTTCGTTATATCATCATGCCCGGGGTGGAACGGAAACTGACGCAGGATCTCGATCAGTGCAAGGCAGAAGATGAACTCTACTGCCGCTTCTCGGCGCAACAGTTGATACTCTAAATCCAGCCCCGATTTGTTCACCGCGTGGTGTGCGGTGGTGGTTGGTCCTGTTTGTAAGTCTCGCTTTATGTTCTTGTCACAAATCTGATGCTTGTGCCAGGCAAGCAGCGCCTTCAGTAACGATGGCAGACAGTGTTCAGCGACGGAACCGAGTGCCTGGAGCAGCTGGTCGAACTGGTAGTCCTCACCGCGCTGCAGCAACTTTGGCAAGTTTTTGTCCGACCCATCCAACAGTACGCTTTCGATTTTCTTCTCCGCCTGCACGGTAAAGTCTGTGAACAGCGTACGCATTACGATTTCTCCAGGCCGTAGCGTACCATCCGATGCGGCCATCATATCGATGGTGGCCGCCATTCCACCGCCACTGTTGCCGGACAGAATCGCCGAACGATTGTGGCTATTCCAAGGCAACAAACTAAGCCGCACTGAGGTGATGTTGGAGGCGCTTAGTGGTGATTTCGATGGTTCCGAGGTTTCGATATTAACCGGACGCTCGATCACGGTTATAGTATCGCCTTCGTCCACTATTGTACTGTTGTTCGCTCCAGTGCCGAGTCCCGATGCTCCAGCACCGCTGGCAACCGGTGCCAATTGCGACAGTTGCATTTGAGATCCATTCTTTGAGGTCCGATCGTTGCTAAGCTTCGGTGTGCTGCGTACACTGTCGGATGATTGGCCCACAGTTCCAACACTAGCGGCACCGATAGATTCATGCTGAACAGTGTTGGCCTGCTGCTGATTTATTCCCACATTTGTTGGTTCACTATTGTGCTGAGATTCTACAACGAAACAAAAAGAA
Source organism: Anopheles marshallii (assembly GCF_943734725.1). NCBI lineage: Eukaryota > Metazoa > Arthropoda > Insecta > Diptera > Culicidae > Anopheles > Anopheles marshallii. The sequence continues at coordinate 69,662,336 of NC_071327.1, forward strand.
AAGATAAGCAAAAGTATATTAATAACATTTTCCAAAACTAACGACAGATTTTGTATGCCAAAATTTACACCTATGTCATTTATTTGAAATGTAAATAACCAGTCTATGCCATATTTTAATTAATTTAAATATAATATACGCAAACCGGAAGCGATTGCGGTGTTAAAGCCGGAGTAAAATCCATAGTTGTCGAATCCGACGTCAAATCGCAAGTTCAATCCGAAGTTTCGAAGATTCGGAATCGAATACGGAGCTGAATAGGAAGTCGAATCGGAAGTCGAACATGGAGTTGAATCGGAAGTCGTATCCTTAGTTAAAACCGGAGCCAAAATCAAAGTTGAATTCAGAGCCGAATTTGAAGTCGAAACCGAAGTCGAATGACGAAGGTGAATTTACGATAAAAGTGCACACTTTATCATTATTAACCGTGACACTATAACTCCCTTCTAGCTATCAATAGCTTTCATTGGAACATTTCTGGCATAATATTCACAAGTAGTACAGAAGGACAACAAGGATAAAGCGTTATTGGGAAAGATTAGAAACAAATTGGCTTAAATGAGTGATGAATTCTTAAAACATGATTTTTACATTATTGAAAAATGTAATTATAATTCTTCATAACTTCTGCCGCACCATTATTATGTATTTTTACAACATTATACTATTATCAAACATTTGACGGATCACAATTCCGAATAGTAAACAACTACCAAACGCACCGTAAACTGTTCCGTTGCACTTTCATTATAACACATCTAATCTTGTTACTTTATTATTTTTAAATCATACGTTTTTAGATTTTTTGTTTTTTTTGCGGAAACGTAAACCTTCCTTTTGCTTGTTTCCACACACTCAGCACTTTCAAATTACTCAGTTGTTTTAGCGGAACATAACCAGTTCGCATCACCAGCAATACAAATTTGCATTACCATGCTTTATGCAGGGTGTTTTACGACTGGAACAGATGCTATTCTTCTACCAAAACACAGACCAACACACACACACACCACAGGTCGACACCTAATCGATAATGAAACGTTCGTGTGGTAGCGCTGGCGAACGGTAGAGTAAGCGGAAGTAAATGAATCGCGCCACCCAGCCACGTGACTATTGCTAATTCCTGAAAACGACAGACACAAATAAACACACTAAGCCGGCAAGAGGGGCGCCGATGAGTTGAAACATAACGAGAACAATTTACTGTCGTGATTAGAAGTTATTTAATGTTGTACTAAAAATTTTAGTACACTTTAGTACAAATGATCCCTTTTCGACGGGGAGTTTTATAGGCCGATAATGATCACAAACAAATCCTTTCCATCAACCATAATGCCATGTGTGTGTGTACCGATATGGGGATGCGACCAAAAATAAACAACCTATCACTGCCGTTAACGCCGAGCAGCAAACGGTCTTTGATCTTTGGTGGGGACCCGATAAAAAAATAAATGAAAAATCAGTTCGACAAACTGAACGGAAAAGAAACTAATTTTTTCACACCATTTTTTTTGCTTGCCCACCCCACATGTAACGGTCGCAAAATGTGGGTGAAAAAAAGAAGAAGAAATAAACATTCATTACCCCCACGAAACATGTACCGCACGTGCGCCATTTCAAAAATAGCCACCCAGCGCAAATAGTACAATTACGTAGGACATGGTTTTTCGGGCGGCATGTCTGGGTACGGTCCAGGATCGTGTGTGTTTTTTTTTTGCTTGTTTTGGCATTTTATTTTATTTCGTTATTACTTTTCCACTTTTTTCTATTGACATTTGCAGTCATTCGTCAAGGAACACAAAAAAAAAACAGCAATTATTTAATAATAATGTTTTTCTTTGCAACTTTACTGTATAATGCTCGTTTAAATGACTTGCGATCATTCGTTAAACTACTCTCAACTTTGTTAAAACACAAATTATACTCACGTGCCGGGGACAGTAGGACAAGTGCGTGCCCAAAACGTGCCACTATTCTAAGTAATTTTCCAGGCAAACTGCCGCGTTCAAACATAAACTAGTATTTGTGTTTCCTGCCTCGCCTGGATCGAACTCCTCTATTCACGTCCAACTGCTGCTAATGTAAATGCACAGGACAGTGATCGTTCAGCTGCTCACTGATCCCATTTCACTGCGTATCGCGTGGTAACTGCTTTCTGCGCCACGCAAACAGCACCAAACACAAAGCTCAAACCACCACAGCCGATGCGGCCGAAAACGGAAAGGAAACGACACGAAAAAACAAAAAAACACGGGAAACGAAACACAAAATGCCACCCTTTTCCCTTTCTGTCAGGACGGACACAGTCCGAAGCACTGCTAGTTATGTTACCGTGTAAGGTGCCATTTTTAGCACCAAACTACCGTCCCGTCCCACCACACACAGACACACCCTGTGCGAAGGGGGAAGGAAAATAATACACACACGTAACTAGTTCATCACGTACCGAAGCAATAATTCCCGACAAAACTAGACGGGATGAAATTTCATTCCTTTCAAAGTTGGATCATTTTTTTTGTAGGGTGTGAAAACATCCGATTTCCACCCGGTTCGATCGCGGTTTCGATGATCGCGTCGGCGTACGATCGGGCTTCCCAATACACATCCCGCCGACACATCGATACACATGTTGTTGGGCGGGAAAAAATCGCATACATCATTTTTGAACCGTCAGCAACCATTTTACTAACGCTACGACCCACTGATGCCACTGTTGCTCATCATTAGCCAACGCGCGTTTGATGCCATCTTCGCACGGGTTGACGTTCCAAGTTGGCTAATGATGCTGGCGACATTCGCCGTACTTTTCCTTTGCTAAAAGAGTGAACGGGACTAGTGATCCTCAACAAAACGCTCGTTAATTATACCCTGCACTGTTTCTAACTACGCGGTTTACGCGGAAAACACACGAAATAAAATCAATTTCGTACACATTCACCAAACAGCTTGCACCTGTTAAGTTACGGAAAATTCACTCCACTCCACTGTCAGATAACAGATAATACGGAGAGACCAGCAGATTATTGCACACCTCTCGATAAGAGGAAGACTATAGACATGACGCTTCATTGCTTTATCAATAGAAGTATTGATTTCTAATTTAATTACCCTTTTTTAACAAAGGCAAAATGCACTCCGTGTGCTAGAAGGCGCACTAGTATTCACCAACAAAATGCCACCCCGAAAACCTCGATCGCGAAGCAACCGTTCCGTTTGTCAACGATTCACGCTTACATGAGTGGCCACACTGCTGGCCGGAAGAAAAATTCATCTTACACCCCGCACGGGTCTTCGGTCTTTGCCGGTTTTACAACAACAACAACAACAACAGCAGACGGTTCAAACGGCCGTCCGTCTGAGCAACACATGACTGCGCGATCTCAGCAACGGGCAGGCCGCCGTTCTGCGCGTACACGACAGACACGCAACAGGCCGCGAATGCGCGTCACACGGTAGAAAATGTTGTTATCTACCGTTTACACCGTAAGGCATCGGACGGACGGCGAAAGCGACGGCAGAGTGATGGTACATGATAGCGCCAAAACGTACATCACCACCGCTACCGAAGCGACGATAATACGCACAGAAAACAATTCCACCGTATGGATGATTGTATGTTTTTTTTCCTTCCTTTTATCAACCCCTTAAATATGAGGAGAAATTAATTTTAAGTGTTGGGAAGGCAAGAAAAGTGTCATGCGGTTGTTTGGTCTGACCGTTGGATAATTTAAAGGATAATTCTGTGGGATAAAGCTGGATGCTGTACACATAAGCTTTCCCAACGGGAAAAAAAACACATCATCGTGTCGGAAAGCTTTTCCACTGCCGTTCAAAAACACAGCTTTTGCAAAGAACCTGTTTCACTTTGCAACAGCTCAAGAAAGGTGAACCCGATCCTAGATCATATTCCAGTTCAATTGGACGAAAACACAGAAATAACTCCAAACGACCCATTCTCAGCTGTCGCATTCGTGATGCATTGAGACAGGGCTTTCCAGTTTAAGTAATAATGGCCGGAATCATACTCTAGGCCAGTTTTTTTTTTTTGTATGCGTTTTGACGTTTCTAGGCTTATCCGCTTAGGCAATGGTCTAACGTGGTTGCTGGTGAAATGTATGGGATTTGACATTTTAATAATCTGAACTATACATTGTGTCAAATGGATTGATTTTAAAGGTAAATTTCTAAACTTTAATCGATTTTTCTCAAATTGTAATTCCGCAAAAATGATCCCTTGTGTTCTTCTTTACGTCAAAATGCTATGTCCTTTACGAATCTGTTCAGAATGACCCTCTACCTGGACTATTTGACAGTTACAGGCTAAAAGCTTAAGCATTCTTACTTATGGTATGATCTGTCCCAATGTTGAGAAAACCTTTTGGATTTTTTTTTTTAAGTTGAACTAGAATGTGGCAAAGGTAAATCTGGAATCCGTTCCACTTGCAGTTGCAAGTTGCTATCGATTTTGACGAAAGCTGCCACGACTGACTCTTCTGTAATGTTGGAGATCTTTACTAATTGAGCTTTACCATCGTACCGATGTCACACAGCAAAAGCTGGAGAAATCTCTCGTTATTGCAGAACAACTTTGCAAAGAGTTTATGTCTAACATTTCACAAAATATTAACATGGTTATAATGTTGAATCTAAGAATATTTATATTGCGCAGGGTTTCAAAGGAATTCCCAATTTAAGATACAATGTCGAAGCTATTGCGGGATTTGCGCGATTCGTTGCTACAAATGTAAAACATTCCACTTTCTGTTTGAGCTCTAGGTCTTGTAGTTAAATTTTAATTTGCACCTACCCTAGTGGGAGGACTATTCCAGATGAGAATTGGTCGACGACATTCAGTTTTAAGAACCCAATTTAGTAGAACTATGCATGTGAAGAACTCCGACTATTTCGCATTGCGATGAAAGCATACACAGTACAATGAAAGTGCTAAAAAAGGGGTGTCTCCCAGGGTTTGGTTAGCCCCATGAAGTTTATTACGTCATTTGATACATAAGTTCGGAAATCTACTGATTGTGATTAGGGGTTTGCCGCGGAACAAAATGCTTCTATTTCGCCTGGAGCATGACGCATTGCTGCTACATCGATGTAGCTCTTCGATTCTGCCATCGAATCAAATGACCTGCATCAGCAAAACAAAGCATACAGCGTATGTAAACAATGGTGGCGCGAGGAGGCCTCCGCTTTACGTCATTCCGATTCTGCTGAATTTTCCCTATACAATATCAATATTGTAATCGAAAAGCTATCGCAATGGTGCGTTTAGTTACACAAATAACATTCGGAGAACATGTCCACCAAGCTTGGCAATAGCTCTCAAGGGCAGCAAAGGGCTAAAGCAGGAAATGAAATACAAAAGAAAGCACCAAGTGCACGCAAGTGAACTGGAGCCTTTCTCGCAGCCATTGCCGCAGCAGACTGCGCTTTCCCCCACAAGGCAGAATCTTTAACCCTGGAATCAATGATATTTGTCCTACATCTGGCAAACGTACTCCGGTCGCTTACCTGTACTGATGGATGCTAAATTTGTGCTGCTTGCGGACGGAATGTCTTCGCCATTGTCGGCCGTATCCATCCCATCGTCGATGCTTTCGCGCTGCATTGTGCGGTTACGGATTGGACGACACCCGTCGAAACGGTGGTCCGGTTGCGATTGCAAATCCCAGCTACGTGATTCACAAACAACAACAGCTTTGGTAAACACTGGTACGCACGCTTTTCACTTTTCACTATTGATCGAACGGTTCGTGGGGCTATGTTGTGTTAATGTTGCCACTTTTTACTCTTCTTCGTTGCTTTGCTTTCTGTTAGTGCTGTCAAATCAATCGTTGACAGTGACAGACAAAAAAAACACCGCCGCATCGCCTAATGACAGCTCAATACACCACCCACTTTCGCGCACTCCCTCTGGCTGACAGCATATGCAACAGCTGATTATTGTTTACAACACGCAAAGCTCTGTTCCTTTCCCTCGTACACTAATTATCTTCTCACAGCTGCGAACGATTCTTCCATAAAGAGTTTAAATTTTATCGGCATTTGCAAATTGCCTAATTGCGCCATTCAAAACACCGACCGGCTTTCTAGCCAATCAGCTGTTTGAGGTAAACAATCTCCACTTACAATGCCCAGCGCGCTGACTTTGACACATTGTCGTCTTGTTTGCCTAAAGTTGTTGGCCTAATTGGCGTCATTTGTTCGTTGTTAAATGACGCCCTAAACAAAAGCAGGGCAACGCTCCACTTCCACACGTAGAAATTGAAGTGATCTATATGGAGGGAAAAATACCGTTTGCCCAATTAGTCCATAGTGATCATAAACTTCTTCGTATAATTTGCAATAGTGAGCTGCCATTTGCCACAACTGCCTTGAAATTCTTTGGTGATGATTAATCGATTAGGTGGATGTGTTTTCTAAAAGGATTTTTAAGTTAAAAATTATGTCCAAATACCAGAATTGCATAAATCACCGATCATAAGCAAACATTCCCACAACAACCTGTCTGCTACCTGTCAACTTCTCATGTTGGGCAGATGCGGCAATTGTTTTGCCTTCGAAATGTCACTACTGCAAATATTTCGCAAGTGTTCCACAACGCTCGATCCGGAACCATAACGCCTCGGCTATGGACATCGAAATTCACCCGCTAACGCACGATCCTACGTCGGCATGGAAGGAAATATCGAAATCACAACGTGTGATAAAAATCAACACCAAACCGCCCGCAGCGGACGTACCACCGAACAAAGTGCGGGTCGTCTGCATGTCCGATACCCATTCGCTGACGCATCACATCAAGTTCGACATTCCCGAGGGCGATATTTTCATACACGCCGGAGACTTTACGCGCTGTGGCAAGCTGGATGAAGTGGTCGACTTCAACGAATGGTTAAGTATGTTTGGTTCGTTTGTTGTTTTCAGGTGCGTGGAACGCTTCACTATATCGTTTTCCCTCCCTTACGCAGAGAAACTGCCACACAAACACAAGCTGGTAATTGCAGGGAATCATGAGCTTAGCTTCGACCATACCTTCACCCATCCGTTCCAAAATGCGAGCGCCTGTTGCAAGAAAACGGGCTCCACCCTGCTGGACGAAATACCTACGCTGGGCAATTCGAAGGAAAGCCTGGCGGAAGCGGTGAAAACGGAAAACATTCGACAGTATTTGAGCAACTGCACCTACCTGCAGGATGAGTGCATCGAGCTGTATGGTTTGCGGATTTACGGAACGCCCTGGCAGCCAGAGTTTTGCAAGTGGGCATTCAACGTGAAGCGCGGCCAGGCATGCCTGGAAAAGTGGGAACAGATACCGGAGAATGTGGATATACTCGTGACACACACACCGCCCGTCGGACATGGAGATCTTTGCTGTTCGGGAGTGCGTGCCGGGTGTGTGGAACTGTTGGCCACGGTACAGCAGCGTGTCAAACCGAAGTATCACGTATTCGGGCACGTCCACGAAGGTTACGGCATTACCTCGGACGGGAGAATCATCTTCGTGAATGCTTCAACGTGCGATATTAACTACCTGCCCAATAATCAACCGATAGTTTTCGATGTGACTCTGCCGAAGGGTCGCACCAAAGATGATTAGAGCGTTTGTGAAGGTTTCCCGTGTTAAGCGGCCAACTGTGCCATACCATGACATGCACTTTACAGCATCGTGACCACTACCACTAGTGTAGTTTGCGCACTGACAAATCGAAAAACATACGGCATCTGCGGGGAATATGACCGCCCAGCTCAAAGTCACTATAAAACTTCTAGCAGGCCTGTTACTTGAAGGGAGTGATCCTATCCATTTCCTTCTCGATAGTTGCTTTATTATCAGGCAATTTTGATTCCGTACTGTTTGAAATGGCGCATATAAAAGAACGCCGGTGTGATGATCGATGATCGTGTGTTCGCAAACACCCGAGAACCATAGGTTCACCCAACAGAAATGGAACATTAGGTATTATTGTACACGTGTGATTGTTTGCTTCATCGAATTTTCTATGCAGAAGTCTTTTTTACTTTCCTCTATAATCTACAAGATATACATCTGCCTGAGGGAAGCATGATTGTGGCCTTTCAATGCCAATAAAACAAATAAAAAGAGGAAGCTAATACAAGTCCAACTCTATAGGACAGTTCTTGTACTGAAACCGCACAAAGAGAAACGCAATTAGTCATTATTGGGGTAAAGGAACGTAATAAAATAAGCCACATTAAGACTAGAGTTTAGCTGTGCAAACTATTAGCTACACGTTCGTTTTCTATTTATAATGCGTAACAGTAGGGTTAATTGAAACAGTAGAAGTAATTGCTCAAGCTCATTTCATTTCATTTTTGGAATATAAAACCAATACTGTAATGAATGCCGCATGTCCTGAACCATTCTTACCCGTGTGTTTGGGAAGTTTCGGTTGCTTTCGGTGAGGATATTATAATGTTTGTGATTCATTTTACTTAGATGCTTAGAAGTTGCAAAAGCTTAAACCATGGTGTATTTGTAAAATTGTTTCTTTAAAATACAGTTTTGTTTTGTTTACAAATGTGTCGGAGTCCTTGTTGCGCAACATTCTTTCTTTCGCAGACAATAAAAAACCCCCTTCGCCAGGTTTGTGTTCAATTGTGCTATTTATTATAAAACTACTGCCAGATTGTGTTTTTTTTTCTTTCAACCAAATCGGTAGTACATTTATAACTTGCACGGCCTCTACTTTCTGGTAGCTAATATCAGCACTAGCTAACATGGTTTTATATCAAATTACAATAAACTAAACATAAATTGTACCATAAAATAAAATGTATGTCTGTGTTGTTACATTCATTTCGGGGTCGAATCGCGGAGAATGGGATGATCAAAAACATATAATAGCAGTAGTACCTTGGGCGTTACACGATCGGGCCTAAGTGAAATCAATCCTCACTTACACACACACACACACATTTCTGTTAAAGTGTCCTACACTAAAGCAAACCCTAACAAGCATGTAAATTTTTAGATTGCTATTTCATTCTTCTGTAACGCTATTGCATCCAACAAGCGAGTGTGTTATCCAATCTAATAAATGTCCTTATCCAAATCCGTTTGATAGGAAACCAAGACTTTTAACCTAACATACCGATCCTTGTTTAGATTTTCTCAAAATTGAATAATTCTGCATGTAATGTGAGTGATTAATAACCGTATCACGATAGTAAGAAGCATTATATAATTGTGCAAATAAATTGTCTTTCCGAGCAATTACTACAAAACAAACAAACGTAACTACAAAGACGTGGACACATCAACGACATGTACGTTATTGCTAAGCAGATAGAAAATGCGAATCGCACAATGTCTTTTTTTATTAACCTTTTACAGACTGCGTCAAAAACTGCCGGGCTATGCATGTGTGTGTGTGTGTGTGTATGAAACAAATTCTTTTCTTAATAGAACGATAGCAAAAACAAAAAAAAAAGCATTTCATGCTCGATGGCAGAACCACATCTTCAGCTTTCCTTTGTAAAAACGCAAGCTGTAATGTTAATATTCTCGTTACTGTTTCCTTATAATATGCCTAATTCAATCTGGCGTTGTTATGCTGGCGCAAATGAATGGGCCTTTTGCAAATATCTAGCTTACTTTTTTCACCTGTTTTGCAACTTTCTCACTTGCGCTCTGTAACCGCAGTACAAACTTTAATGGCCTGTCATTTACACTGATCATGAAGATGAATAACACTTTACGCTTATTCACCCCTCCCTTTTCCGCGTGCAACTTACACTTAGTGAGACGATCGAAAAGGAAAGCTTTGTTGGGTTTCTGGGGGCTGTGTGTGTGTGTGTGTGTGTGTGTCCTCTAAATTTAGATGCCAATTCCAATCTTATTGGAGGACAATGGGGGCAAGGGGCGTAACGTGTTGTGTGTCATAGTTTAGAAGAACGGAGGCTCTAATTTCTCTCTCCCTCTGTTTGTTATGCTTCATAACGGCTGGGTTGGGGCTTAGTAAGGAACGTTTGAGAACAGATATGACACACTTTCGCCGTTGTGCGTCCGACGGACAGCCTCAGCGAACATCATCGAAACGTCGATACACTGTCGAAAGGACGAAAAGGATTTTTAATCATGTGCTACCCCCCGTAACCGTACCACACCAAAGCCACTTACCTGAATTTTGGGACAATCCTTCATGTGACCGTCCTGCGGAATCGTGTTCGTCACCACCACTGCCTCAAAGCAGGCATTGTTTATCCTCGAGATGGCCGGCCCACTGAAGATGCCGTGCGTTAGTATGGCGTACACTTTCGTCGCACCAGCCTCGACCAGCTTGTCGGCGGCGTGACAAATGGTGCCGCACGTGTCAGCCATATCGTCCACCAGGATCGCAACCCGGTCCTTCACATCACCGACCAGCACCATGGATGCGACCTCATTCGCCTTCTTGCGTTCCTTGTGGATCAGCGCGAACTCCACGTTTAACCGATCTGCGATCGAGGTAACGCGCTTCGCACCGCCCGCATCCGGTGACACGATGATCGAGTTACGCCATTCGGCAATGTTCTCCCTGATCCATTTCAATACAGCCGGTTCGGCGTACAAATTATCGACCGGTATATCAAAGAAACCCTAAAAAACAAATAAAATAAAGAGTGTTAACAAACAGTCGCAATATCTGCAGTACGTAACATAAATATAAGACCACTAGCTTTATGACAATCACAAAAAAACGGACACAAGAAAACGTTGAAGAGATAAATAACAATGATGTTTTACACAAGCTACGCAAAATAAGAAAATACGATACACCTTTATGTTTTTTTTTATTCTAAAAAAACTAGTTGCCTTTTCGCATATCCGTCAGTCTTACCTGAATTTGTGAAGCGTGCAAATCCATTGTAATAATATGATCGGCACCAGCGACGGAAAGCATGTTTGCAACCAGTTTGGCGGAAATCGGAGCACGGCTCTGTACAGTAACGATGGGGGAAAAAGAAAGAGAGAAAAAAGCAAAAGATAACATTAACGATTAGATGATCGAAAATTGTGGCTAATGTTTCATACTTTTATTAAACAACAACCCCAAACAAAAAAAACCATCCAACATATGCTGCCCTTGCAGTTTTATATTTCCATAACTTATGTTTGTTAATCTCCCGAGGGGTTAGTAAACAATCACATACGATCATCGCTCACAAGTGAATAATGCTTCTCTCCGCTGGCGGCTGTTGCGATCATGCAGTCCAGTATTAGTTGCGAATTCAATATTATGTGTGCAAGGAGGAGGAGCAGGAGTTCCCATTTTATTTATTATAACAAAGCAAGGATTATTTTACTTCAAAATATGACGAAACCAGTACAAGGAATGTAACGAAAACTGACATAAATAGTACAATATAATACAATTAACATGGACGACAATGGAGTTCAACACTTTAGACGATATGTAGTTCTTCATGTGACTGTAGAATACAAATCATATTACCCCAAAAGGTATAATTCAGTTCTCTGCAACAAGAAATACAAGGAAAAAGACGCAGGAATGTACAGTGAATGGTGCAAAGCTGCTCAATCATTCGTGTGTATGGTATACTAAATGGGAAAAAAAACATCAGAACGCACAATCAAATCCGGCTAACATATTTACATGGCCACTGCTACGACACAACACACAATTCACACACAATCTGCGTAGAGTGTTTATTGTTTTTTGTTTGTGATTATCGCAAAGAGAACAGATCCTATCCTGCGTTTTTCGTTTTGTTTGATCGTGATTGTTTCAATGATTTCTACGCAAATTTTAATCAAGCATTTGCCTTAGGAAGGGACACTCGCACAATGTTTTGCTACCAGTTCTCGCATTATTTCGATTTTCCGTTCGCTACTCACTAGATAGGCCTCTGGCAGATAATCCTAAGATGGGTGAGAAATGATCAATACACAATAATGATACCAACAACAAAAAAACAGGGAGAAAACATGAGGGAAAAGAAGAAGAAAGAAAAAAACGTAAGATCTTTGGCTTTAAAATTTACTGCTGTAAAACTAGGCGATCTCCATTACGATAAATCTTGCGATCTTGTGGCTATAATTTTAGCCGGACATTTCTGATATCCTCGGTGCTTTAGGGCGTGTTTTGTTGCTTTAGGAAAAAAAAAAATCACAATTATCAAAATACAAATTTAGAATGATGTGTTATGTGCTGGACCATTAATCTGTACAGGTGTAGGTACACATGTCTAAACACTAAGCGTAGAACATTTGAACAGAATTCTCTAGTTATATGTACAGAGCTAATAAATCGAAGGAAAAAGTGTTGCTCAGTGTCTCTCCCTTACGGCCGATTTACAGTAACATAAACAACGCACATATTCAACAAATACAAATGTAAAAAAGTACACGAGAAAAGAAGAACCCGATAGAACCAAAAATGATTTCGAACCCAGTACCAGTAAAGAACATGTAAAAACAACAAACCAACATACAACTGCACAATGAAAAGCAAACAGAAAACAATGAAAGATAATGAATAAAGGATAAACCATTCGTATAGATAATAAAAGAATATTTTAGCGTAACCAATAAGAATTCATTCCGATTCATTTCCAATTCTTGTTATACAGTGTTTTAGTTGATTTTTCTATATTCTTTTTTACTATTTGCCAATGTGGAAATATAAATTTTCGTTTGTAAATTTCCGCTCTGTTGTGCTTATCATCGCGTCCCGATTTGCAATAACAACCACCCGGCGCAAAAAGGCATTTGTACGATGGAACGCAATGTACCTAAACAAACGTTACACATGATTTCTTTTTCTCCAATCATGGAGGAAATTTGTACTAGGCTAGCTGTTATGAAAGGACAGAACAACAAATTTTTACAATCTCGATGACCAATTGATATTAATATCACCAGATCTAATTGTTCACAAATTTAACAACTCGTATAAATGTATTAGGGGGATTTATGTTTGTTGTACCATAAAGTTAAGTTTTACGGTGTATGATACGGTTCTACATGGTACCCACATACAAGAATCGAATGATTAAACAGCTCCACCATTCGCCTGTCCACGAACGGAACACAAAATGCGTTAAAGTTCGCTCATTCACGTATATGATATCCCTATCTATTATATATGCTTGTTTGCGGAATGATATGTGTACCACAAAAAAAAAAAATAAAAAAGACAAAAGAAAAAAAAAACACAATAATAATGCCAGGACTCAAACAGATGACAAAAAGGTACATAATCTTAATATGATGAAGTAGAAAAAAAACATTAGAAAACCGCTCTTCAAACCCTACCCGGAACTTCCACTCATTGGTTTTCATGAGCTCTGCCAGCTTATCGTCGCCTGTCTGTGTGGTGTACAGTGTAGTTGTGGTGGGAAGGGTGATACAAGGCCGCAATGTGGGCCAATCAATACATCAATCAAACAGATCAAGGAAAGGAGAGAAAAAAGTATTATTTAAAACAATGTTTTCACTAACGGCACTCTATAACACGTCTTACAAATTATAAATGATCATCGTATGAACGGGAAAATCTGCTCCCAGATCAGGATGCATATAGTATTTTGTGGTTCTAAAGGGCTTGTCCTAGAAAATACATTCACGTAGTTGAGAGCCGCACGCCTCATCTACGACGAAACTGACCGTCAGAATGAGGGATGTTTACAAACAAACAGCAAGTACTACCGAACCATCTCCACAGCACCCCCCCTTTGCCTTTCGTTCAAGCACAAAGTGGTACAGCAACTGGTCGGAAAGGAAAGTGAGTTGATTAACGTATCAATTCATTTCAAACCGTGCCTTTACCGCAACCCGTGCCTGTGGGAGCTGATAACCTTTTGAAGACGGAAAAGAACAACGGCACAGTTGCTCATGTGGGGTCATACAATCTTTACATTCTAGCATCGTCCAGCTAGATTCCAATAATATTAACGTTACTATCTCCCATTGAAAGGGAAACGCACTTAACAGCCGTTTTAACTCTTTCGCGTGAAAGTGAGAGAAACAACCCGTTCGATCGTATTTTATTGCCTTCTTTTCCCTATTTTTTTTCTCGTATGACGACCGATGCATAGAGACAGGATCTTGTAAACACCAGCGCATTGAAGAACCGTGTTATCGCGGCATCGTTTATACAACCGGTTGGATGACAAGCCACTGTTACCAAAGGCAAAAACTATATATTTCCACATTATCATTCTTGAGTATGTTTGGAGGTAAAGCATTTGGAGCACGCGATTTCGTGTTTTAATAATTAACCTCCGTATGATTATTCGAACGGCAAAAGAAAAAACAAAAACAAATTCGTTTAAAAAACTAAAAAATCGCTACACAAAATTCAAATCTATCTTACGCAACTTCCTCGGGAGCACTACTTTGCCGCACAACAAAAGCTAACAGGCCATCCACCAACAACAAGTATTAACCCTACGCTTGTATTATTACAACTATGATGTGCAGCATCATCTTTACGTACAACAGAACAATCGCTATAACGGAAAGAATTTTGCTGCTGCTGCTGCATCATCACCATCACCATTCCACCTGTGGATTGATTGTTGCAGCTTTGTTTGGCTAAACATACCTTATCTTTCTTGTCCTGTCGGGCATACGGGAAGCATGGTATGACCGCGGTCACACGGGACGCCGATGCTATCTTGCACGCATTGATCATAATCAGCAGCTCCATCAAGTTATCATTGATCTCGCCGGAACCGGACTGCACGATGTACACATCTTCTCCACGAACGGATTCACCAATTTCGACACTAAAATTGTGATAAAAAAATATGATTAGCAATAATGAAGGGAAAACTTTGTAGCACATTATTTTTATCTATGCTCTTCAACATTAACATATACATTATATACTAGAAAAGACTAAGTGTTTATGGACTGTATAAATAATACCCGATGTTCCCGAAGCACAAGGGGTGGCCATGCAGCGGTGATCCCGGATTACAACGGATCGCCGTCGCCATACAGCCAAGCCTACAACTTCTCATCAATAATTAGTACTGTATTCCATGTTCACAAGTAATATAGAAGGAAAACAATTTCAAAAATTTGTAAATTACAGATGGCTCGATCGATCGACCTCCTACTAAGGAAAGTGTGAGGAGCAACAGTTATTGGTAATGGGTGTAAATCACAGTAGGCATGATCGGACCAGTCATTTTGCCCACGTTATGGTTATGGTTAAATAAGTCTACCGTTATTGATATAATAACACACCATCCATAAAAAAGTGTAGCTTGGCATTTCGAACGTTTTATAATAATTTTATTTTTTCATTTTTAAAAAGTGCATGAACTGGCCAATATTTAAACAATTTGTACAAATTGAATGTTTTTAAACTAAAATTTGAGCACATTTTCAATACACACCAATAGAAGGCAAATCACACGTTCAAAAATGAGGTTCGATCCACCTCATACAATGTTTCCGACATTGCTGCAAACACGTGCTTCCAAACGGACAACTAAAACCACCTGTCTCTTACACCCCCTCCCCGGCCTGTCACGCCTACTTCGACCACTGTACCGATTTCGACTCGCTAAACGTGTTGTACCTTTTCCCTACTGCACCACTGTAAGCTGCTACACTTTGCCGGCAGCAAACCAAACAATATGCTATGCCGAGAGACGCTTTACGATGTAGTGGTGTAGTGATGCAAACGAAGCGTAAGAATGTCACAAACATTTGTGTTTGCCCTAGTGTGCTTGGATTGGAGATAAGCTTCTCTGTTCAATAATGGACTTGAAGATAACTCGAGGTGATCGGATCATGCTTCCTTTCCAGTAGTTGCTTCGTCGTAAATCTTTCGAATTAATACAATTAACACAACCGAAAGCTATTTTTACCAAAAGCTGGCACTGCTGAACGCATGAGTGTCGGAAGAACATTTTATAAATTTCATTTGATATTCTCTTATCGACTGATGGCAAATACATCACCACACACTGATAACAATCAGCTGTGTGTACACTTGCCGTAATGAACGGTGAAATATGTTTAATTTCGAATCATGTAAACAGGACAAAGGTCCTGAGTGGGGGACAATGCTTTGCATCGGGTCGTTGCCAAAAAAACAACCTGCTTGATCGATTCTAAAACCAATCAACATGGCGCGGCTGTAGGCATGGCAACGGCACAGAGTCGCAGAGCAAGCCGCCGAATTGAAACGAAGAGGTTCACATAAATTGAGCTCAATCAATCCCCATCATCCAACACCTCTAGAGCGAGACGCCTTTTGCGCGACCTTGTGAACGCATAAATCATGCTAACGCCAAGAAACAAGAAAAATTAACTCCATCATATATCTAGGAACGAACACGCATTTCTTGTTTATACGTAAAGATGTGTGCGTGTTGTGTATGCGTAGGAACTCGAGCCGGTACCTGAGCACTGATCGCATACACGTGGTGTGGAACTATTTTTTTTCCTCGTTGCTCACTGCCAACAGCAGTGGCGAAACAACGGGGAAATCTACCCAACGCCATTACATCACGGGCATCTAATTTCACCAACAGCACACGATGGATGCTGTAGTTCGATTCCATCACAAATGATAGGATCTGAACTCCAAATTAATGGGAAACTGTTGCAGAAAATGATGCGAAAACCGGTTTTGTTTTGCATTTTGACAGATTACCACCAGCAGTAGGACAGAATTTTCTTTTAGCAGAGGGGAACATGCTACAAGAAGAGTCACATCCAATTAGTTAGACGGCTAAATACCATCGAGCATCCCTCTTTCACGGTGTAGTCCAAATAGACTCTTATTCCTGTATCCCTCCACAATGCGGTGTACCGCACACCTCAAGGTTACGAAAATCCTCCCAGAACAGTGTGTGGCTACGGATGTTAGTCAAACGTGCGGAGGGAGAATCAATTTATTTTTAACCGAGTACCTTTCGGTGCCTCGATTACCCGTCACAGCCCAATTTGCCCGCACCGAACACATCACCCTACACAATCCTGTATGAACGGAAGCACTCAGTATCAGCGAGATCACTTTGAAATATATGCGCCGATGTCGCCGTTCCGCACTGCCATTTTGTTGCAAAAACTGATCCCTCATTATTGGGTAGCATAACAATGCATCATAATTGGCCATTTGATACGCTTCTTCCATCGCATTGTTCGCATAAATCCGTACGATGCTTCTCGTTTTTGTACCATCCAAGTGCTCGTCAAACACCTGTCCATACACACGTACTCCGCAATGCTTGCTAGGAAAATTCGTACACAAATTCACATACACAAACGCGCGCGCACGCACACATCCACTTACCAGGTTTCCAAGTTGCTGAACTTTTTCGTCACTACCTTGCCAAGATCGATACCGAGCCGGTCGACGATGCGCGAGGCAAGATCCGGATGGGACGAACCAGAAAACACCTTAATGTTGGGCATCCTCGACTGTAGGAATTGGTGAGGATCGACACTGCTAGGAACGGTGATACTATCGGTAGGCTGCTTGCTATCACTGCCGCTGTCGATGCTGCTACTGCCAGTACTGCTGTGTGCCGCCGATGACAAACCAGGCACGAGATTGTTGCCGCAGATCTGGCCGCTGCCGATGCTGTTGCTGATAACGGATGCCTTCTCCAAGTTGCTACGGACAAGCGTTCTGGCGCGAATCGGGTGAGATGATCGCACTGGCATCACGGTGTTGAATTAAATAGCAATCAAGTGAAAAGAATCCGTCATTCCCATTGGTTTCCAGACCCACAGTGCACACTGGCTGTCCGAGTGGACATTTACGCCGTGTCCACGAAAATACATTTTATGAAAGTGAAGTGCTTTGTTTAATGATCGGAAAAAGAATATTTCTTCACATAAACTATATTACTGCTCTTCTGAGAGTAATCATAACACTGAAGAACTTTAAACCTGCTCAAGGGCGGTGGTTGTTTATAGAGTTTAAACACTTTCTCATCATACACTTTTCGACAAGGATTGATAAGAATATGTATCTATTTTTTTATACATGGACGCTAAAAATATAGCTTCCCTCGAATGCAAATGATTTACTACCGTTTTCTGAAGCTGACCGTGTTTTGTCCTCCACGCGGTTTCCAAAGTGCCCACCCAATCAGCTGAAACTTCATCACGCAGAGCGTTCAATTTCCCATTCGTTTGACATTTCGTTCCAACACGCACACGTTCTCACACGCACGCACACACTCGCAAACAAGCAAGGGAATAAAGGACCCACGAAAGTAACTTGCCTGCTTTCCGGATGATAGTAATGTTGTTGGATCAATTTCATTTTCGTTGCTAATTGATTGCGACGAAAGTAAGCTTTCTTATCGCGTTGCCCTTTTGCTACACACAGCCCGGCTCATAGCAACCGCCGGTAAGGTAAGGTAAGCGTTTCTGGTAGTAAACCCATCGCAGTGGTGATTAAAATTAATGAACAAACTAACCGACTGACGTCACGGACGCACGGTACAGAGGATGATTCTGCAAACAAGTTCGAGCTTTCGTCACAGAAAAGTGAAACGACGGTGCTTATAGGTTATAATATTTGCCTCTACGGTTACATCCAAACATGTAACACGAAGCTAAACAGGAATTCAAGGCGTTGCAACTCTATAACCAGAAGGTTGCACTGTGTGTTTGTGTTTACCCGTATCTGATGTTTAGTCGCTCCAGGATTTGCGGCTTGGAAGAGGAACATTATGCTTGGAGAATGAAAATGGTATCCTTTTCTATTTTAATTTTAGGCCTTCCACAACTGCATCTCATCGTTACTGCTGCATGGTAGCAAAACTACAACGCTAAACACCTCTGCCTGCTCTGGTCCCATCTTCACGACCTTAGAGGATAGTAAAACATTCTTGAAAATCATGGCGAACATGGCAGTATCCCGCATCAAACGGGAGTTTAAAGAAGTGCTTAAAAGTGAAGAGGTAACTAAGTTCAACATTCTCAGAATTGTTTGTTGAAGAAATTTGAATGCTGCAGAATTGATGCTGATAACAAGATTGCATAACACCCATTTATGCTACGTAAACAAACACACTTTTGACGGAAATATGCACCAGAATCGAACCAGTATCGGCAGCACAGCCTGCTTCGATTCATGGATACACATATAGCAAACAACTTTCGCTATTGTTCGCGCTCCTACCTTCCGGGCGATCTTGTTGATCTTTGCTCTGTTTACTGCCTTTTCTGCCCATAGTGATCGGGTTTCTGACGGGTGTAATATAGACCACAGCTTCACACGAACGATGCTACGCCAGCAGGTCACTTAGATTCACGTTACTGTCTGGAACGTTGGTGATAGAAACGGCAGCGTTCTCGGTAAAGCGCTTCAAACGCCACCAACACTAACTTGGGCCTGCGCTCGATGGTCATATCTGATCGTACTTGACCTTTGTGACTTATTTTTCCAATCATACCGAATCAACGGATTCCTCGTCATCTGATCTGATTATTCCATTGATGGGAGGCAGGAACGACGTCAAACAGGTTGTTTTGAACGTTTGTTTGTTGCATTTGTTTTGTATTTTTTCGTCAAAAGTGTGTAAGTAATTATTGCGAAAACGCTTAACAATACACTTGCTACGCTGAACGTCAAGGCCAGTGTAAATACAAATTGCACCATTTTCTAATCTGAACAGCTCAATTTGGGTTGTAACATGCTAACGTAATGTATCCTTTTCCTATGTGCAGATAACACAATGCTCGATAAAGCTAGAAATGGTAAATGATAACTTTACGGAGCTGAGAGGAGAAATTGCTGGACCACCGGACACACCGTACGAAGGAGGCAAATTTATGCTAGAAATAACGGTCCCCGAAACATACCCGTTCAATCCACCCAAGGTAGGTAGATGAAACTAAATCTACAGGAAGAGATAGTACTAAAGCTCTCTTTTGTTTGTAGGTGAAATTTATGACTAAAATATGGCACCCCAACATATCCTCCGTGACTGGTGCAATCTGTCTCGATATACTGAAAGACAACTGGGCAGCAGCGATGACCCTGCGGACGGTGCTATTATCGTTGCAAGCGCTGCTAGCCGCTGCCGAGCCGGACGATCCCCAAGATGCGGTCGTTGCCACGCAGTACAAAGACAACCATGAAATGTTCATCCTAACGGCGAAACACTGGACCAACGTGTACGCCGGCGGTCCGTTTGCGAACACGGATTTTGACCAAAAGGTGCAACGATTGCGTGATATGGGTATACCTGAGTATGATGCGCGAGCTGCCCTGTCACGCCATAACTGGCATCTGGAGCGTGCCTCCGAGCAGCTATTCAGTTAGTCTCTTGATAGAACCTAGTTGTCGTGGGCTTTCGCACAGCCTTGGTGTGTTTTCCGATCCGGCGCGCGACTCCTTGTGTGTGTATGGGTGGTTTATTTTTGTAATTGTTCTAATTTCCCGCCAGTCAGGGCCTCATTCATAATTTCGATGAGATTTAAGGCTATCCCCGGTAGGTGGAACCAGAAGACGAAAAGTCAAGCGCAAAAAAAGTTATTAAAATCGAATTTGAAAACGGAAAAGAAACAAAACTTCAGCAACTTTCAACAGTGATACATTGCCCGAGACCGTCTAAAAACTACTAGCATTCATTTGTAAAACAAATCATCTTCTCCCAATCGAAGGCTTTGGAAAGCTGGTAAACATACAGTAATGAGACACAACCGAACCGTATGGGGTAAAATGGAACTTTTTCAGGTTGTGGGCCGCATACTACACGGTCATCATGTACCAAAATGAATCGAAAGGAAAGCAAACAAAAAAGAGCAATACATGGCTTCAAACATTGCAAAAGACACAGCAAACAAGGGACATATATATTCCGCAGATGAAAGCGACAAGACGGTGGATGATATAGGCTTCGCAACCGTTGAAGTGGGCGATAAGCGAAGGATATTAATCGTTTAGTGGGTGAACGCCGGGAAAAAGGAAACGGTTCAACTTTCGCGAAGAGAGAGAGAGAGAGACAGAGATAGAAGAGCAACCATTCTTTACCGTAAAATCCATTGTTGGACTGTACAGTGAAACCTAATGCACATGTTTGGCAAAACCAGAATGAAATATAATAAACTGAACAAAGCCATAGTTTTACACCGTGTGTTTTTGGGGATGCTCATGAAAAATGTGCTCGTATTCCTCTTTCTACAATTTAAAGGCATTATTATTCCAAATTGGACGGACAAGAATAGTTGATGTATTGGGTGTGCAAAGTAAGTTTCCAGTGTTTCATAAAAGATGGCGCCACCGCGGTACAATATGTGATTGGGTTGAGTCAAAGATATGAAGCAATCCGGAATGCTGAAAAGACTAGGAATTGGCTGCACGAGTCACTAAAATCTTTGGAGAATATTGAATGAAAAATTCTAATTCCCTCGCCATATAGTTCGGAAATGGAAATATTTAACTACCGCTTGTTTCGATCGATACGGAATGCTCCTAGAGGAAAACGCTATCTTTTCTTTGAGAAAATTTACAGCATAACTTGATCTGTTATTGGAATCTTAAGGTAAAGATTTTGTTTAGTTTGAAATTCATAAAATTCCAGCAAGTCGAAGTTTCTGATGGACATTAAAGATAAACTTAGTAACAATTAGTCATAAAAAAGGTTCATATTTTGGGGGAAAACATTGGAAACTAACTTATACACACAACATTGAATAATTGCTACTTATCTTTGCTAACATTAGTATCTCCAATAGTATTTCTCCAAAATGTGGGGAAAGGTTCGGGAATTTATTCTTAATGGAAAATTTAAAACAGTTTCATTCTCACCCTCAAGAACCACTCGTTTAGAATGATTTTTCCAGCGATTTGTCACGCAAATCGATTAACAGCAATCATTTCGTACCGTTCGCTTTCATCTTTAGACTGGCCAAATTTTTCTGCTTTATCGACTCCCGCCAATCCGTTTCGAGCTTTATGTACGTACCGCCCTGCTGGTACGTTTGGTACTGCAAATTCTGCTCACCGCCGGTCCGTTTGCCCACCATGGTAATGATCTGCTTCATCGCTCGCTCCTCAAACTCGCGCTGGTTGTCCTGATTGCTGCGTGCGGACATATCACCGGCCCAGTGCCGTCCGTACGATAGCTTCGGTTTGCGCTTAACGTCCTTGGATTGCTGCTGCGATTGTTGCTGCTGCTGGTGATGTTGCTGTTGCTGCTGCTGATGGTGGTGAAACGATGGTGGGCTGCTGTACTCCGATTCCTCCCCATCGGAGCTGCTGCTAGTGCTGCGACTTTGGTTTGTGCCGGACTTGTCATACTCATCCGAGTCCGAGTCACTTTCCGTGTCCATTGCGGACTGTGACATTTGGCGATTCGAGCGATGGTGATGGTGATGATGGTTCACCATTGCATCACCGTCCACGTGGAACGTTGGTAAGAGCCCTTGCCGAGAACGATGCGGCACAATGCCAATGCCACTCCACCATGGATCGGCGGATGTGTTTGGTGGTTTAAAAGGCGGCTGCTCGTAAAGACAACCGCCCTCGGAAGCGTGCAGAGCAAGCTGTAACACGGCACGATCACGATCGGTGTCTACCTGCACGGTATGTTCGCGAAATAGGCAACCCTTCGTTTTTTTTGAAAAGATTAACATAAAACCAATGATAGAAAAAGCCTCGTAGGGAATCATTTAATTCATATCGCCAAACTAATACCATTTCACTTACCGAAGGTCCGGGCAATGCTTCATACCGGTAGGCTTGCTTCCCACAGCACGGAAACCGTCCGGCCGGGCCCGCCACCCGTCCCTCGGCTGCCGGGCCAAGAAACTGGGGCTGTTCGGGATGGTACTGGCACCACATCATCTGGCTCACCGGGAAGTGCGTGTCACAGATCGAACAGTACAGGAAATGGCAGTGGCCCCACAGCCGCCAGTACACCTTCCGCCAGGAGCGCAACTCTTTGTGCAGGCTCGAAACATAGTTCGTTATGTTCCACGACGGATCCTTCACGTGCGCACTGATCAGCTGGCCCCAGCGATTGAGGCGCAAATTTTGCGGCAAACAGTGTATGTACGAGCTGACCGTTTGGGTGATAAATTTGCCACACTTCAGACACCGGAACATACCGGCCAGCGTTGCGTAATGGCCGCGCAGTGCCTGTGGTTCGATATCGCACAGGCTCATGATGAGCTTGGTCCAGAGCCGTGGTGCGATGCGATCCTTCTTGTCCTTCACTACCTCCAGCTCGAGGTTGGTAAACATGGCCGCTAGCCGCGTGATGATGCTGTCGTTCAGGCAGGCCAGATTTGCGGAAGCCTTCACGACTTCGTTAAGTCGAGCGTGACAGAACGAAAGGCAATCGAGCAGCAGCGGTTCCATCTGCAGAAAGCTAGCCGACACCAGTATCGGTATCACGTTCGACGGATCCAGCGCGGGCCATTCGTCCTGGGCGACCGATTCCTTCTTGACCCACTTCATGAGCCATTCGAAGATTTGCAGATCGCAGTGCACGGAAATGTCCATATCCTCGAGCCGCTGGCCGGCAGTCACGTCCGCAAAGTAGCCCATTTTGGTGATGAGCAGCTTCTGCGGACAGGAGAAATCTCGCGACGAACCCTTGACTTCGTCACACACGTGAATGATGACTTCGGGTCTTTGAAAAGGGAAGCATTTGGGGTTGGAATAAATGGGCAGAAATGCAATGTGCTGTGGGTGGGCGCATACTTACTCCGCCCGACTATCGGGAATGGCGATTTGTGCGATGGATGATTTTCTCCGTACGCCCGTTTTGGTCGAGCTGCTGCTGGCTATAAGAAAGTTTTGTGAAACGTCCCCCACAGCCGAAAGGGTCGATTTTTTACTACTGCTACCGCTCTGCGTGTCTGGTGAAGATGCACCACTGGTAGCAGATTTACCGCCACTGGAGCAACCCACTCCGATCGAGCTCGATCCGTTGATGGATCCGAGCGGATTGTTCACGTTTAACTTCTGCCCGGTGCCACCTTTGTGATGGTACCCTGACCCATTCGATGGGCAGATGAACGGTAGCACCGAATCCAGTATGCCCTCGTTCAGCACCTCGTCCAACTTTTCGTTCAAAATGGTTTCCAGCCGATTCTTCGGCACCTCGACCGTCTCGGGTTTACTCTTTTGCGACTTTTGCGACACGGTACGCTTTTTGGCGGGCAGTTTCTTGTCTGCCGGTGAGCGTATGCTGCTGCTCACCGTCCCCGACGACGATGCATCATCACCTTTCGTGTCCTTTTTACCACCGGCGGTTGTGTTTCTTGCGGGTGAAATGAGTGCAGTGGAATCTGTCGATTTTCCACCGCTGGGAGTACGTGAACTTTGCTGTATGCTGTTTACCAACTCATTGCGTGCCAGTTGGTTGTAGTCGAAGGTGGGAGGATTTTTCTTACTGCTGTTGAAGGAATCGTTCACCTGGCAGGTTACGTTCAGGAACTCGAGGAAATCGTGCATGGATATTGCTTCCGTTGACTCTGCTGCTGTGGACTCCGACATGATGGGGTCTGGTGTTTTTTTAATTACCTTGTGATTATTCCGATTTCTCCTAAAATCCTTTTGCAAAACAGAAAATATTGTTTATTTCCGGGTATTGAATAAATTAAATGGGACGAAGAGAACCTGCCCGGAGCGTCGATCTAAATACTTGAAAATTTAGAAATGGAATGAAAATTTTATTTACTCTCGGTTGCCGTTGGCAACGGCATGCAACTTCCGGATGGGCTAGATTGTACATGATGAAACAAACTCACATTTTAAATGATTAGAATTTAAACTGTGAACATTTTTAATCGAACACACATTTTGTGCCCTAATTCCTATCGCCCTAAGTTGAGATTCTGAAATAAACAATAAAAAAGAAAATCATTGTTTTCAATATTTTGAATGAATAGAACAGAATAATATCGCCACAAACGTTTTCTCACTAGGCAGTTCGATCACGGTTTCACCTCTTCATGTTGGTAGTCTTGCGATTTGACTGCTGTCAAAACTGGCATCGGAAGGACGTGACGTCATACGAGTCTTTTCCACACGTTTTCGTAGGGAACGACAGCCGTGAATCTAAGCACAGAATGGTAAATATGTGAAAATATCAGTAAAATAAGTGTTGAACTTGCTTTTAGCGCGCCGGAAAACATTCGCCTTCGATGATGCTAGTGAAAGATGATGAAAACAATGGGAGATTGTGGATAAC
Source organism: Anopheles marshallii (assembly GCF_943734725.1). NCBI lineage: Eukaryota > Metazoa > Arthropoda > Insecta > Diptera > Culicidae > Anopheles > Anopheles marshallii. Next base: position 69,687,503 of record NC_071327.1, read on the forward strand.
TTAATCAAAAAGCAAGATGCGGATTCTATGAACAGCAGCACCAACGCTACCCATACCACCGCCTCCGGGTACCAAGTTTGACAGCTGAACCGGATTGGTTGTCTGGTTTGTCGGGTCCTGCCGTGTATGCAGCGACTGAAATGATGTCGGGGGTTATGTCGCCCGGTACAGGCATGAAACCGCTAGCAGATTGACTGGATGTGAATGTTTTCCGGCGTGCCATTTTGAAAGCTTTGTAGATTCGTTCCGACAGCATCTAATGTGCATTGTTTGTTGCTCCGTAGGGTCGTGTACGTACCAAGACGATCAAGAAGGCCTCAAAGGTCATCATCGAGAAATACTACACTCGATTGACCATGGATTTCGACACCAACAAGCGCATTGTCGAAGAGGTGGCCATCATTCCGACGAAACCGCTGCGCAACAAGATCGCTGGGTAAGTGAATAACCGACAGCAACATCCTGTTGCACTATAAGAATCGATCGAACGGCATGATTGACCGCGGTATGGTTTTTGTATCCACTTTCAGTTTTGTAACTCATTTGATGAAGCGTCTGCGTCACTCACAAGTGCGCGGTATTTCCATCAAGCTCCAGGAGGAAGAACGTGAACGTCGCGATAACTACGTGCCGGACGTGTCTGCACTGGAGCAAGATATCATTGAGGTCGATCCGGAGACGAAGGAGATGTTGAAGCATCTGGACTTCAACAACATCGTCGTACAGCTGACCAACCCGGCCGCACCAGGATACAGCAATCGACGCAACTAAAGGCGCGCGGGCCAAAATGTGTTTTTGAGCGGTATCGTGTAAGATTACTGTACTGGGATTGGTCTTTCCCGTAACGCGCCGTGAGCATTGTGTGTGTGTGTGCGCAAGAAAACTACGCGGAATACAGGAGAAACCAATGTAAACGACAAATCAGTGTACGTTCTTCGTAAAGGAAATTATCCATTTCCGTGTTCCTGGCTGCTACGTTCTACGATGACATTCGTAAAGTGTTCCGGGCTGAGAATCTTGCATCGAAAACTTGCCAGAAACCGTTAAACGTGTTATTCCGCATCAGCTGCTGATGCTGATTTCTACATAAGCGAGATCATTGTTTTGTGTCGGTAATGTTGCTTTCTATTCGTTGTCGTGCGACTCAATCAAACAAATCGTTGATTTTATATGATTTTCGTTTTTTTTCTGTACGCTTTAAAGCATCAAAGATAATCATGGTCTTGTGTTTTTATCAAAATCTATATAAACTTAGAAAAGACCTTACTTTTCGCATTAATTTGAGTATTTTAACAACCTGTACACAATTAATGTACTGCAGTTCCTTGCGTACTCATTGGAATTATAGTTTTCTTTGAAGCCTTATCCAAATCACAGACATTCAGCCGTTAGGTATGTTCATTATTGTAGCATTATTACGTTTGTAGTATACTTTTTGAATATTTATTAACAGAAATTTTGATTTCCTTTGATAAAAATGGATTGCCAAAATAACGATTACGGTCAACAAGTGTAGCATAGTTTAGAAGATTATAATTTTGTTTGTTCGTAGTGTAGAATATTGCTGAACATTCCCATTACGTACTGTATTTCTCGGTAACAACATAAATGGCAGGATTATTTAGAGGTTCGGTACGATCCTTGAAAGAACGGAACTGAATCCAAAAACGTGCTTGTTTTTTTGCCATCTCTATTCTGCATGAAGCTGTGGTCTCAGCTATTGTACGATTTTTTGGACGTACAGCAGTGATGAGTTGTGTTAATTTTCTTTTCAAGATAAGTCAAGTATTCATTTTTCTGATGGTTATATTGTTAGCTCGTTTATTTAATTTAATTCGTTTATATCAACTGATTTATTACAAATTGTGTCTCTGGCCAATCTCACGTATTGATTGGAGGATAGAAAGGATTGCTTTTATCGTCAAACAACCGAAAACATATTGACATGTTGCAAAATTCACTGATTTTTCTTGAATCATCTAGGTATTTTTTGCTTTGAGTTAAAATCTGAAATAAAAAGGAAAAGAATTTCTTCAAAGAATTCGTACAATTTTCGATGTAACGATTAATGGCATGTCCACTGTGACATACCAGTCTGCGGAAGCGTTCTGCGAAAACGCTAGCTGTCAAATGGTGCTTCAGCGCGTGACACAGTGTGACGAAGACAGTTTTCCGAGCGACTGTATCGTACGGGTTCAGTTTTCCTAAGCACGCCTTGGCCTGCACAAGTCGATACAGTTTCCGCACGGTAATCGAGAAAGCTAGTTGAGTGAAGAAGTGTTTTGCTGCATCTGCAAGTTGCCGGGTGAAGAGCTGCTTGTTGGGTTAGTTCCATTTCCTATTACACTCCTCCCCCATTTACGACCGATGGAATGCGTCGCTCTGCACACATATTTGTTGTCTGCGGCTACCAGGCTACGCATGCTATGAAATAGACGGTTTTTTTTTGAGTGGAACATGGCGCCCCTATTTGACCAGTGCATTCCAGAGCCTGATGGAAGCGACGAGCGATACATTCTACTTCGATGCAGATATCGTGTATAAGCGAACAAACATATCTCATTTCTATACGCTAAATGATAACCATTTGTAGAAAAGGTGTGCTGAATTGTCTCTATTTCTGCGCCATATATGATCGTGTGTGGTTGTGGGTTGAGAAGATACAGCAGTAATGCGGTCTGATTTTTTTTTGTTCCGTACGTTTCCAGCATCGGTTTGGTCATTGCCAGGGTGTGCAGCTGCGTGTGAGTAAGCGCCACGCGTGTATAGGAACAGTGGAGCGCGCGCGTGTGTGTGTGTGCGTTGTGTGGGAATTGTGTGAGTGATTGGTGCGAGAAGAAGCGAGTCGAAAGAAAGCAGCAGAAGAGGCGAAAAGCAAAGGTACTTCTGCGCCCGAAGAGTGAAGAGTTTTGTAGAAACGTTGCGTTGTGAAAAGTGTGATCGAATAGAAGACAAACACAATGTGGGTTTCTTTCAAAGAACAGCAATGTTTCAATTGAACGTGTGTTGTATGTATGACTAAAGTGCAAAGACTTAGTGAACTGTGTTACTTGAGCGGAAGTGAAACATAACACTGATTTAAGAATTATTCGCTCATTTTGCACCATCAACAAGCATTGCCAAATATTACGGGAAAAATTGCGTGCGGTAAACTTTTTCATCTCTAAATTGCGTACGTCAAGCCATGCCCCGGAACCACACTTGCTTAGTATTGGTTAGGATAACAGAAAAGTAGAAAGAAACCTAGAGGAAGAGAGAGAAAGAGAGAAAGTTCCAGTATGATACAGCTACTTTCTACTAATAATCAAAGCAGGTTGAACGTTTACATCCCTGTGTGATATTAGGACTGTCTTATTTTAGTTGAATCCAAGCAGGCAAAGTTTGTCTGCGCCCGTGTCGTGTTATTTGGCAAACTCAAAAACATGTGGCATCAAAAGGGAAGATATTTTTCACATTCCTATGTGGTTCGTTCGGATCATTTTGTTATTTAAATAATAACACGCATAAGAACGTTTACCTTTCTAGGATGTAAGTCTATATGCAGTGATTTTTTTGCATAAAAATGTTAGTTGTGCGTTATCCCTGTTTGCCAGTTATCGGTTTGTGCGGCCGGGAAAGTGTGAACAAATTCTGGTATGATTCATCATCGGCATTTTATCGGATCGGGGCGTAAGATGGCAACACACAACCATAGCAAGCGTTGAATGCATATTCCGCATGCACGGCTATGTGGGTAGTAGTGTGGTGCTGAAACAGCATGCTGCTACGATGGCTCAACTGTGTGCGTGCGGCGACTGTGACAGATACTCACATATGTACGTGATACACCAGTCAGGCCGAAATTTGTTTCGGACGATTAAAATGTTTTTCCCCATTCCGTGACCCGTATGTGATACGAATTGGTCAGTTTTTCTTTTTTTATTATAACAGCGAATTCCAGATGTTTATATAGAATTGTATGAACCTTCTTCTTGTTGTAGGTTATGCCAGTCGTACCGGCTAAGTTATGCCTGTCCGAGAATGGGTTACTAGATTTATTTTTACCACGTAAACCGGGTAATCACAGGAGCATGACATTCCGGACGGGATTTGGCCGAGACTGACACTGTATTAACACTAGAACTACCTGCTTACTTACATCGTGGTCTAGGTCTGACGCAAGAGTCCCTCTAAACCGCACACGGTCGAGTGCCGTCGTCTGCCAAACCAATATCGCCAGCCTTGCTATGGGACGCGTTAACACCATCACTTCTTAGCAATGTGGGCTTACCACGTTTCTGTCCATATGGACGACCTATAAAAGCTCTTCATTGGCTGTGTCGTCCGGTGTCATTCTTATTACATGACCATTCGACTGTGGCCTAAGCCGGAGTTTAATTCACTGGATGATAGTGAATTCATGTTACAGCTCGTGGGGCTCTTTTTTGTAATGCTTTCTCCATTGTCCTTCCACATTTACGTGTTGTTCCTGGTCAATTTATGTTGCTGGAATGACTTGCGAGCCGCATTGAATCATACTTTTTCTGACCGTTTTTAGTCGCAACTTCGTCCTACTAATTTATCGCTATCGTCCATTCATCGTAATACTATTTATGGTAGCAGTGTAGGATTCAGCGATAACACACTCATGACATGACTAACCTCTTCATCTAGCTGTGTCTGCGGATGCACTCGTTTTATCGGTTACCAAGAAAACCTGAACTACGAATTTTTCAAAAGCTTGGCGTACTTGATTATCGACGTTTATAAGCCAATCCTATTGGAAAATTTCACCAAACTTCCGCATTCTAGTTCCCCAATTCGATCACGGTAACGCTTTCGAAACGCATGCCAAGGTTACAAATCAACAGCTATCATCGAAATTGATTTCGGAAACGTTGGAAGTTTTGGTCCGCGAACAAAAAATAAACCTTCTGTGTGTGTACATATGCACGACTTCCATCAACACGCGAAAAACTGTACATGTTTGGCTTACGATATGATCTGAGGTAGGAGAGAGCAGGGCTGTGAAACAAATTTATTTAAGCACATTTCGTCTCGAAGTTGTTTGATGGCGTTGGTAAAAAAAGGCACCGTTTCAAATCTAAAGCTGGAATTAATCTGATTGCTCCCACCGATCTGAGCGTTCGATCTTCACCGAGCTATTTTACGCATTTTTTTTCATTCATTTTCATTCATTTTGAGTGAAATGTTTACTGTTTGAGAGAGTGTAGATAAGTTTAATTGTTCGTAGAAACTTCTTTAACACCTTTGAAAGCTGTTTACGAGCTCTTGTTATGGATGGTTATTTTATATATAACTGCAAAAACATTATGTTTATTTGTATGTTGGAGTTCGTACTGCATGTTTACTATATGTGAAATTCATTCTTTTAAATCAAAATCACATGTCCACTAATTCTACCTTACAATAATATTTACGGATGTGCCTGTCATTCACTCACGCGTTTGTGATAAACTGACGTGTTTGTTGAACTTAAACAGATGTCCCGCACAGTGCAGTATGTTCTACTTGTGGTCAATTGTTTAGTGATAATTTGGCTAATTAATTCTATTGTGTCACTGATTGTATTTCTATTTAGGAAGCAAACCCATCGAAGCGGAAGCACTTTCCAGAATAGGGGAACCCACATTAAGGTGGGTCGCACTTATATGACATGTTGGTGAACAAACAGAATGTACTTCTACCATGGCCGGATAATATGTTGGATAAGTACAGGGAGTACTTACTGTGAGTTCCCAAAATACCTCATATGTTTGGCGGTTGGGAATTGGGGTTTTGAATTCCTACTACGCTTACGTGAATGTTTTTTGATTGATTTCTTACAACCCAAAAAAAGACTCTTCACTCCCAGTCAGATTCTACAAGTCACGTTAAAAGAAGAACGGTACGCCACAAACCAGGTTTCCCTAATTATCCAAAACAGTACGGTATATCTGCTTCTCCAGATCGGAATGAACGAAAGCAGCGCATTGCACAGCGACTGTTCCTGGTGCAGTAATGATTTCGGTTTAAATTTAGACCAGAAAAGCCAGGACCCCCAAACACTTCGTTACCGGCCACGCTGCTTCTAACTCGCCCCGTTCCCCGTAGAATGCCCGGCCTCCATATGGTACGACGGCCCCTTGGTGCCGCATTTGGTTTCGGCTTTTGGATGATAGACAATCGGCCCCCCGGTTTACACCGTTAGTGCGGGGTGGCCGCAACAGCAGCATGAACAGCAGCCACAGCATACTGGCAAAAGAACGGGATGCGAATGCCGCTATTTTGGCAATCGATGTTGGAGTGTAAGCATGTACACTATCGCGAGTCAGTGTAGTCGACAGACAGAGAAACACCGCGCGTATGGTCGATGGTGATGATGATGACGACGACGACGATGATGATGATGTATGTTGGTGAAAATTTGTCGGTTTCATGTAGAGGTTTCACTTCATTATGCCGTACACGTGTATGCGGCACTTGTTATTTGCGCATATATTTGCTTCCGTCGAAACAATCGCGGATTAATGTGTGAAAGAGATTTGCATAGATTTTTACCGGAAACCTTAAGCTTCCAGACATGAATTTTCTAACATTTTTCTTCATTCTTGCTAGGAAATTTTAGTCAAGACTAAGGAATTCAGACTGGGGACTGACTATCCGGCTTCGTGTAAATAAAGTCAAAGAAAGTTAGAAATGGCAGGCCTAGACCTCTTGAGGTTGTTGTACCGATTAAGAAGAAGACTCTTCCTTACTAGCTTCGAAGGAACTCCTAGTGATGAGTTACCCCTTTTTACTATTTGGACCTGTAATTAAGGAAAGATGAGTCCTATCTTACGTGTTCGCCTCACTTCAACATTAACTGAATGATATACGATTCAGCTGTCTCGATTGAATAAGAGAAAATATAATTCAGTATTGCATTTTACTCGTCTATGTGAGATAACCAAGACTTGAACTTTAACGAAAGGGGAAAAGTTGATTTGTAAAGAGTCCGCTGGTGCGAGACGTGCCCGAAGTAGAAATAAGATAAGAAGCAACGGTAAGAAGCGACGCTGGAAAGCAGTGGAAAAAGTATAAATAAAAATTAATAACATTGAATCAATCACTTTCGGCAGCACTGACCGGAGAAGAAAACCCACGGAAAAAGCTGTACCGTTTTTATAGATGGAAAGTTTGATATTTGGTTTTTTTTTGTACCAATAAGTATATTGAACAAAAACCAGCCTCTCAAAATGTTTTCTTTGCGTACATGAGTTTTTATATGTTTGTAAACCATACAAACCATAAGGGGGCGATTGTTAGGTGGATCACGTTTTGAACTTTTCGTATGTGTGCACTTACACAAAGTTGTATAATGCATCGACAAAAAAAACGCATAGATAATTGTTTGCAATTTTACTTTTTACTGCGATCCTCGCTGGTACAACAATCTGCGGCGGAAACCTTTACCTTTACCTGGCTTACCTGGCCGATTTAGAGTAGGTCAACCGGAACAAGCCGTTTACGGGTGGGTTCGTTTAAAAAGGCGCAACAAAAATTGAGCAGGCGTTAAAGCAGGTTGATGTAACAAAATTGTATTTGCCACCCAATTATCATTGTGTTGGGGAGCATATTACCGGGCATATTTGCACGTTGCAATATGAAATCGTTTTCTATTTTAATGTATCAAATTTGGCGGGTGTTAGGTCTTTTTTTTTACCATATTGATTTGTAGTGTAGCGTTGTTTTTTTGTTGTGGTGATTTTTTCTGTAAAATGGTATAAGCAAACGCATATATATATTGCTTCATTGCGTGTGTGGGATGCATTTGGGTGGATGCATCCGAATGTAGCAATCATATGACTCAATACAGAAACCGGTACCATTTCCTGTTGGGCTTGGCGTAATGCACTAACCTGACGTGCCTGATGAAATAAGGAAGGGCTGACTGACTGTATGAGGAGTGTTTACTCCTACCAGTTGCATGAAATTGCATCAATATGGAAATTTCTGTATTGGGTTCATATGTTTTATGTTTATCTTTCAATTCTTTTATTCCTTCTTACAGGTTTATTTGCTTTACAACAAACGGGATCTAAATCATGATAAGATGTAATAATACGTTTACAAAATCATTTTAGGCTTGCTGGGCGAGATGATTACAAGAAGCGTTTCGCATATGGGAGCGGTTCTTTTATTTATATCTTTTAAAGGTGGGAGCGTCTCTCGTTGCTATAGAAACAACATACGTACGTATCGTACGTAAATTAATGTCATGGAACATTTGGTTGATTGCATACGGCTGTCATACCTGTTCGAATGCATGCTAAATATGGCAAAACCGCGATGAATATGATGTTTTCCTTCGGCACACGGTCGCTTAACTCGTCGATCGACACTCTACGATTGGTGCTCCTACTTTAATGGGATGGTATACTTTTTAGAAGCCCAAATAACTGAATGTTTACGTGATTCTTTGAAATAATGACTACCGAAAATTATGTACATTAAAGAGTATTTTTAATACATAACTTGGCGTTTGTATAAGACTTTCTTAGGAGCGCATTGAGTTGTTGAACAACAGGTTGAGCAACGAGTCAATCGATTCGCAGGGTTTCGAATAATGCTCGAATTTCTGATTAAATAACGCATTTGAACATTAAGAACTTACGTTTTCGAACGGTTTTCACAATAAATATTCCTTAGATCTAGATATTTGAAATAGTTCAATAAGAAAAGCGTTAGATTATCTTGTTAGAATATCATTTACACATATCTATAGATAGTCCTTTATGCGTTTTAACATTACGATGTATCGTGACTGGACATGTGAAGTTACTGACAATGAGCAATAAATGGTTTAACTTGAAGTGGATATCGATCATGCCATACCTTGGTACCAGAATCTACGATATCCACTTGCAATCAGCTTTCAACTCTATCTTTGGAATGTAGAAAGTTTAAAATAATTACACGAGGTATGCAGGCGACAAGGAAATGTGCACTTGAATCGTGAATGAATTATCGTAAAATGAAAGGATCGCTGAGTTGTAAAAATAGGAGTGTCGTGCTTGTGCACGTAGGCACCAAACAAAAGATGAAAGCAAATTGGAGATCTTGTCCCGCAAGATGTGAAGTTTGTTGTTCAGTTTTAGGTGATGTATGATGATATCGACTACTAGCTAAAAAATGATTTGAATTGAACTCCTTTGAGTGGGGGTAATTTCGTTTATTTATGATCTTATTTGCCATTACTGTCGAGTGCAGAGATCAGCACGGTTGAATTGAAATGTCAAACATTTCGTCAATGGGTATCGACTGTACGATTCATCTGCTTTGATAATATTTGTTTTTGTGTGTTGTCTCAGAATACGTTGGAGGAAATCGTATAAAAAAATCACTTGAAACCCATGGTTCGATCAACAGCCTGACATGTCCATACAACTGGCAGGTGAAAGCAAAGTTTGCACAGATCGACACAGCAATTGGTTAAATAGTATCACACCCGCTCCCAGACACCGCTTCAGAGGTCCGGAAAGGCAGATAAAAAAGCGAAAGGCTAGTGAATGCCGATAGGATCAGTCAGCCTCCGCAGTCGTAAATATTTATTTCAAATAACTTATTCCTTTTCCGACAAGTTCACCACACCTGGTGCCTCCCCCATTGGCGCGTCACACTGCCTACAGATGGACGAGAGTGTGTTGAAGATCTTAGCTTTCGCTACCACCAACATAACCCTCTGCTTTTGAAGCAAACCGGATTAGCGCGGTGTAAAGAACGAAATCTGTTTTGGACAAGCGTGTACGTGTGAAGATGTTCGCCTGCACGAAACTGGTCGAAAAACGCGGCCGGATTGATGGAATTGACGTATTTCGGATGCTTCATATCTGCCTTTAGAACTATCGTAAAAATGTGGCTGCTCACAACAGTTTAACAGAGATCGAGCATAAGGATTCAACCGATGAACCAGTTTCCCAATGTGTGTGTGTGTTAAATTATTGTAAAACAATACGATCCAATAGCAATGCTGTGACAGTAGACAAATTTATTTCATTAGATTACTAGTACAAAAACATTTTTTTTCTTTGTCTCTGTGCTTGAAGAGTTTCCTCAGCTTTATTGAGAGTACACAGCGAATGTATTTCGCACTAAATCCATGTCTCGTTGTGCTTGGGTAGACGCAGCATTAGCATGATGTTTCAACACACGCAGAACGATTAAGGTGTGTGCAGCAGGTTCTTTATTTTTGCATTCCGTTAGTTCGCATTGCGCCGCACTAAAAATGTCAAGAGCAAATGTAGAACATGCTTCCAAACGCTCTCTACCCCTTACTCGACTACGCCGAGACATGAGATAAAATAAATGTTAGTTCTACTGCCGGCACATGAATGCTGTAGTTCATCCGTGCTCGGTGAGGATCGTCTAATTTCGTAATGTGCAGTTTAAGGATTGATATTGTAAGAAATAAAAACTATTTTTGTAGAGGATTTGTGTGTTATTTGTGATTAGATTGAAATGAATAGAACACCTGCTAATTCAGGTCTTTTTTACAATAAATAACCAGTTCAGTTAGTCTTTCAGTTAAATAGAATATTGGGAATTGTTCAATTCAGTTGATCGGTTAAACAAGATTTTAAGTAAATTAAGCTATATCATAAACTTTATCATACACCTATGAACGGAGATAATCAGTTGTAAATGTAAATGTACCATACTAATCCTAATGTTTTTCATCTTCCTGTTTCATTTTAGAACCGTACAGAACAAGTTTCTAAACATGGCCGTCAACGTTTACTCGACCAACGTCACGACAGACAACCTCTCGCGGCATGATATGCTGTCGTGGGTGAACGATTGTCTGCGATCGCAGTTCACCAAGATCGAGGAACTGTGCACGGGAGCCGCCTATTGCCAGTACATGGATATGCTATTTCCCGGTTCCGTACCAATGAAGCGTGTGAAATTTCGCACTAATCTCGAGCACGAATACATCCAAAACTTCAAAATCCTGCAGGCTGCTTTCAAGAAGATGAATGTCGATAAGGTATGAGCGTTTGGCGTAATTTACATTCCAAAAAAGTACATTTTGTGTTAGTTAGCAAAACCGGGGATCGAAGATAAAATATTGTTTATTTGATTCAAGGAAAAATTATCAATTGTTTACAGCTCAGTGTGGAATATCGTATTTGTTTCCGACGATGGAAAATCGAGATTTTTTAAGATTTACGCACCAATTTTTCTGTTCTAGTAACTAGGATCATCGCATGTTTGCGATTAATGTATCACAAGAAATGTGTGCATTGAATTAGGCTGAGCAATTGGGTACGGTGCGATTGAACGCATCTACAAAACCATGTTGCACGTTGACTCAAGCAGGAGGTAGTGCGTTGTGTGTTACAAATTGATAAGCGTGGTGGTACTTAGCATGACCGATTTTAGAATGCCTAAAAACGGTCGAAGACAATCGAACAACAATGTTGCGACAGAACGAATCTTTCGGGAACCAGTGTGTGTATCTCTTATACTCTCATCTATTCCATTCCATTCCCTCATTTCCTCCTTCCCGTTGCAAACTAGGTCATCCCGGTGGACAAGCTGATCAAGGGTCGTTTTCAGGATAATTTCGAGTTTTTACAGTGGTTCAAAAAATTCTTCGATGCAAACTACGACGGTCGAGATTACGACGCGCTGGAGGCGCGCGGCGGCATCATGCTTGGCCAGGGAGCGATACAGAACGAGCTCGGTGTTGGTGAACTGCCGACCACCCGAATTCACAGCCGGCCAACAGCTTCCGCCAACCGCGGGTCGATCGGTACAGTAGCATATATCAGCACAAAAATGTTTTTTTTTTTAATTGAAAATCCTATCAGTGGACCAAAAAGCAAAAAAAAAAAGGAAACAAATCCCCCATACCTCCTTCTTTTTCCTAAACTCTCTTCAAACAAAAACTTTCTCTGCTCCAAAATGTTGTTCATTCGTTTTCGATCATTAGTTGTTGTCAGTTCATTTCCATGTTACTGACTCATTGCGTTGCGTTCCTTACTTGACTGACCAGTGTACACGTTTGTATCGATAAAGAAGCAGGACTCTACGGTGCAAACAAATAGTTATTGCATAAGTACTGTTAGCATAGCCTTAAATTGAACGAATATAAGCAATCGTATAGTGGAATCACACGACAACATTAACTTGACTTTGTGTGGGTCTTGATGAATCTTTTGAGAAGGGCCGTTCAGGTGAATCTGCAGTGTGGAGTAATTCGAACCAAGAGTTGACTCTTAAAAGCTTCATGAATCTTTGAAGATATTCTTTAGGAATTTTAAAGATTTATAAATCTACATAACAGAGATCCTGGATCATTTCTCTGAATCAAAATCAACCAATACTAAGTTGACAGAAATGTTGTATAATAAGCTATATTCGCTCAACGAATGGTTTGCTGACCAGTGGTTAGTGATTATTTCAGTACAGTTGCACACAATTCACGCGAGGGAAAGAGGAGATGATACATATTATGATCAATTATCAAATGCTTTTCTATTCAATGTACATTTACAACAAAACCGTGTAACAAAGCCAAAGATCTCTGCAACAGGTATGAGTGGGTTATGTGTGAAAATTATGACATGATTTGTTCGAGCGTTTTAGGTAAGGGATTACGAGCATATTCAATCAGGCGCTGGTGTGTACCATATATGGCGTTTTCAGCATAAGACATTTCAGAAATTCGGGGTGTGCCTGCACATTGGGTTTGATATTTATGCATTAAAGGCCGGGTTATGTGAAGTCATTTGTTGCACAGGAATTGTGTTTTGTTGGTTTCTCTCGATTTGATTGCTTTATAGTTTTGTTTAATTTCAAATATTCTTTATGCGTTTTTTTTCTCCTTTAAGTGGTGGCAGGTTAATCAATTTATCGTAATTTCATCATGCTCTAATTTAATTTCTTTTCTTTTTTTCATTTTTAGATAATTCCAATCGATAAACTAATTAAGGGTCGCTTCCAAGATAACTTTGAATTTTTGCAATGGTTCAAAAAATTCTTCGACGCAAACTATGACGGTAGAGAGTATGATGCTTTACTAGCGCGCGATAACCTACCGATGGGTTTGGGTTCCGGTGCGGGTGCACCGAAAGGTAACGGCGTTTCGGCCGTTGCTCCGCCACGTAAAATGGCAATCGGCACTACCGCACCACGTGATAGAATCAAACCGAGTACGTTGCCTTCTTACTACTACTACTACTACTTCTTACACATATGTACTTCAACTTACGCTCTCAAGCATCGTCCAATTTCGTTTAACTATACTCACTTTCCATTTCAATTCGCTAGCAATAATACTAATAATATGCAACCCCCCGTATACTGTTCGTAATTTGTTGGTGCCTAATGCAAAGTTCACAAGTCGTAATTCTGTCACACTGGATCTCACTATCCACTTTCACATGCGAGCTTATATGGTGGCGCGCCTGTACGATGTGCAATTTTATTAAATGTCCTGTGGAGCTAATTGCTTTTACCATCCCATCAATGTTGGACTAAACTTATATAAAGTAACTTGTTTTACTTGGCTTTGGCAGTAGACTGCATTAAGTAAGCATTCATGAACGCAATAGAGTATAAAAACAATTTTTTGGACTAGTAATGTTGAAGATAAAACGAATTTGCGATTGTATTACAGAAAAAAAACGGTTGCAATTGCTAAATAGAAGTTGCCAGGAAATAATGCATTGAGCAGTGTAACATTCTCGATATATTAAATCATAACTAATTCTGCCTAGAATTGTTTTGAAAACTAAATATGTCGATTTTTTATATCGCCAAACAAATTTCCGGTAAGGCGTTGTAATACCTAGTGCATGAATACAAAATTGACATATTGAAGATAAAACTTTTAAAATCGAAACTGAAAGTCTAAACATGCATGTCGAATTTTATAAGTCAAGCTTTTCCAATATTTTAATGTTATAATTGTGAAAAAGCATAATAGGAGATAAAAAGAGGAATGTTTGTGCCCTGATAATTTTTGTTATGCATTCGAGCTTTCCTTTGTGTAATTTCGTTTCAATTTCATGTTGAAAATGTACATACATTTAAAAAATTTTGTAAATAGTAAAATAATGATGTAAATAGCATAAGATAACAAAAAAAAATTTTTATTCTCTTATCGACGGACACTTAAACATGCAAAATGTTAAGTGAGGTAGTGCACCTGAAACAGATTTTTTTTTTGTTAGTGTAAAATCACATAGTTAGTGAAGTTTGACATAATTTTTCGTTTAAGCTTAACACACAAAAGGTAAACAGTGGTTTTGGGAGGCATTAAATCTGTAATCGCAAAATTCTTAACTGAACTAAACATATGAATATTTATGCATTGTATTTTGCAGCATACTATATGTTACAACTATTTACGCAATTTTATAAATATTTGAAAGTACGTAAACTTTAAACTGATCCTCTTTCCTTCCCGTGATACTATTATAAAACAAGCAAAAGCGTAAATGACAGAATGTGAAACACACTGGAGAACGATGTTGTAACTTCACGTTGTAGTATTATATAATTTTTGTTTTTTATTTCTTGTATCACTGTGCATATTGGAGTAGAGTAGTTTTCTGGAAAGCTATGGACACACACTTTTCATCACCTGTTTTAATAGTAGCGCAATATATTGACTGTATTTTTTCTTTTTCCTTTTATTTCTGCTTCTCATCTTTCAAACGTTATCTAATGCTCGACTCTCCCCACCAAATTCACTGACGACTAATTGACACCTACTCTTCACACACTCACAATGATCCCGTATGTCCGCGTTTTATGATTTTACTGTGAAATGTCCTTCAACCGGTTGCCGTTCATCCTGTTATATGTCCTTAACAATATTCGACGGAATATCCTGCATGTTACCGAATAATGCACTACTGACAAAATCCACCATAATCCTATCTGTAATCCGTGTATCGGGATTGCCCATCATGTGATGCTACCCGTGATCACAATGTGCTTCCTTTGGCCAATACACATACACATATCTAACGTTGTCCAGTGTCCAAAGTTGCACCCACCCGACAGATGGTGCAGAGTCCGCCGAGCCGAATCGGAGGTGGCGTCAATGTAAATACGAGCAAATCGTCCTCCCAGAACAGTGTGACGAATCAGCAGATCGAGGAGCTTACCGCACAAATGAACGATATGAGACTAAACTTTGAAGGTCTGGAAAAGGAGCGCGATTTCTATTTCAGCAAATTGAGGGATATCGAAATTCTGTAAGTCTTTGCCGTCGTTGGTTCCCATCGTAGATGGAAGTTAATGTAACTGTTGTTTACTTTCCTTTCAGCTGTCAAGATGATGAACAAAGCCAGAGTACTTTCGTTCAGAAAATACTAGAGATCCTTTACGCGACGGAGGTATAACATACAGCAAAATATTTTCCCAGCCGACTTTTTGGTCTAATGGTTTTCTAACACTTGGGTCTTTGTTTTTTGGTTTAGGATGGTTTTGCGCCACCGGATGAAATACCGCCCGAAGAAGACGAATACTAAATTAAGCCCAGGGCGCGCATCGCATCGTGGCCGCTTTGTCGAATCACATTGCTCCTGTCGGCGGGGAAAAGATGATCGCTTTCGCTGTGTAGTTCATTTGCGCGCTTTAGTGATCATTCTATATCGGAAGCAAAGCGTAGAGACGGAACAGAGATGATCGTAGAGAAATAAGAACGAACGAACGAAAATAGCATGCAGATGCAGTGCTGTGCGGGGCATCCCAAAGGAATACGAAGGATGGATGGCAAGGAGAGAAGCCACCGCGCGTAATTGCGATGTTGTGTTTAGAGAAACATGATTTCTGCGCACTTTACGTGGAATAAGTTGGTAACGGTAAATTATTAAAAAAAACAACAGAAACCTATTCATTTAATCTACTTCACACATCCACACACTCGTGCGCGTTTTGTTGGAAGAAATAGATATTTAATCGCGCTGTAAGCGTAAGTATGCGTTTCAAGATCGGGATATTTAGCTCAGCGATTGTTGCACGCGAACTAGAAACAGATTACAACGAGTGTATAAAAAGCAGAACAAATGAATGGAATCGAGGAATGATGAGATATAAAAGACATTGAAAGTTGCTCACTCTGAGTCTAGCGCATATTTCTTCCTGTCGATTTTCCTTCGTTCGCCAAACATGTGGGTGTGTATCTCTCCCTCTCTTTTGTGTACCAAGTAATTTTGAAACGTGAAAAAAACCCCTCAATATTTAGCGCGCTCTTCGTAAAAGAAATTATTTCCCCCATTTAAAACGTGACTAACTCAAATTGACGTGAAAAGAAGATCCCTTACAATATAATCTTTAATAATTAAAACAAAAATAAGATGGAAGAACGGTGTTTTGCTGAGGACTTTAATGCACGATTGTACGGCATATATAATGTACATGGCCGTCGTCGCGGCTGTATCATGTAAAGAAGTAAGATTAATATTCGGAAGACTATGAACAACAGCAGGAGCATTGGTGGCAATCCTCATAAATTTGCCAATAAATTGTAGTAAGTGGTGCTGCAAACTAATTCGAATACTATTTTTATACATTAACGCGCGCCCCCGTCGCACACTTTTGTCATCAGTTTTGAGTTGAAATATAAATGGTAATGCTGCACTGTTATGGAACTTTCTTTGCAACCCTTTTGTGTAGGTGGATATGATGTGGCAAACAATTCGCGTGTGTGCCTGTATTTTTTTCTCGATTCAATCATTTAAATATCGCCACTATCCCAGTATATGAGATTATTGAAGTATCTTTGGGAACGTTGTGGTGTGTGGTTGCTTTTCATAAGGTGGAGAAACGTGTTTAACTAATGAAAACCGTAAAGATAAACGAAGAAAGCAAGCAAAGGTGAAACATAATTGTAGAAAACGATTACTATTTTATAGGTATAATAGCTCAAAGGCTCTCCTGTTACATAGCTAACAAAGCAAAAGGATGGATGAATGAAACAAAGTATAAACCAACAAGTAATGTGATTTGTGCAGCAACACACACACACACCCCGTAATCGTTGGAACGTAAATTATACAAAAAGGAAAGAGGGGCGTTATTATACTCAGAATGATCATACCGAGGGTGTTGATGAAAGCTTTTGATTAAAAAATGCGATTGTTTTCTTTTCAACAAAATGTCGGTTGGACGTACGACAGTACAAAACAAGCGAACATAATAATAATTTATTATTTTTGTATGGCAGGCATCTTGGCTGGTTCGATTTTTCTTTATGTTCGTGTCTCTGACATATTGTTAAGACACAGACAAGAGACCAATAATAGTCACAGTATAGACGCATTTAAAGATACAAGATGGTAATACAAAATACACTATGTGCGTGTGTTCGCTATATGGCACAGATGGAAGTCAGGCATTGCATTTGCTGTTTTTCTTTATTGTTCAATTAAACAATCGTGTATTGCGTTTTCAACCCCGTCTTTCTTCCACAATCTTTGCGTTTGAAATATGAACTAGTGAACACACACGGCTGTGTGCCAGTTTCACATAATGTAACACTTGATAACATGCTCTCCAAATGCAAACTTTACTCTTTTCTTTCTTTTGTTTTATATTTAAAAATACAGAAAAGAAGCTAAACAAACGAGGGCGACAAAGGAGTTTGGTGCTGTTTGTTTTTCGCATGATGACAAGTAAAGAAACTTGGTAAATGATCGTCCCCAAGGAATGTGTTTTTCGCATTATATTGCTATTGATCAGGCGTTGTGCTGTTAGCGAAGAGTCATTCAGATCAGGAGTGGAAGGATGCTTCTAGTGATCTGGCTTAAGAAGTTTGCCACATTTGCAGCGACCAATGTGTAGTGGAGAGTAAAGTAACATTTTTGGTATCTAATAAGTTTATTCTATATGAACCTCTATACCATTCTAGGGCAAAGTTTAATGCCAGCAATAGCTGTGAGTATGACAAAAAACTATATGCTTCGCGCGTAATGCGTAATCCACCATATCTATTTTACTTGCCGGCCGTATTCTGAACCTCCTCGCACTTGTGCGTGCCATCACAGAACGGTCGATGTTTCGTATGTTTGCAGTTGCACAGCCAGTATGTGCCCGATTTTTCCACCTGAAATCGAATAGGTCTGAGAAAAAGAAAATATTAGTGATGTATAATATGCACACTGGTCCGGGTGCCATATTGCATGTTATACCGATGTGTGATTTTATACTGCACTAGCTTATGGGTTCCATCGCATAGCGGTTGACCTTTGGAGCGCCCGCATAGACACCACGAGTAGCGTTTTCCTGGAACAGAAATATAATGCTAGCTAATCAAGCGAAACTCCACTACTCCGGGTTAGGTAATAAACGTCAATGTCGAAAGCGCGTGTGTACCTTCTTGCAGTTCCATTCGGAATGGTTTCTTATCGTAAATTACGCCATTTGTTTGCTGCTCTTGTGCTGTGTTAAGATGTTCTATAACATTCTTGGGAAATTTGGGTTCATTGCCGGTAGTGCTGTAGCAGCGTGTTGCGCAAATTTGCGTTGATCTCTGGAGGGAAACGATGTGAAAGTTTAGCACAATTCCGTAATTCGAACCCCGTTCGCTTTACTTACCGCGGCATAGAAGGGCAAACGGCCCAGGGCAACTTTCGGTAGCACGTTCATGGCGAATTTATCAAAAGAACACGTCTGCGATGTGGCGAAAAACTGTGCAGCAGCCGAACACAGGATCAAAACATTGAGGTTCCGATGCGCGAGAAACGGGTATACCGATGACAGCAACTGCTGTCACGCACACAAGCACACGCTTTGCCACTCCATCTGTCAAAGTGTGTACGACGTACGGTGGTAGTGGTGTTATTTGTCCGAAGTGGTAATCGCGTAGCGCAAGGTGTGTAGTATCGTTTGGCAAAAATTCCATCCTTTTTCGACGATTTGCGTGCCGCCAAGTGGGTTCTCTGCCGCAGCAAAACCAGTCTCTGCCAGCCAAGCCGATCGAATTCAGCACCGGCGAATCATCCAGCACCAGTGAACCAAACGCCCCGGCTACGGTCATTCCCGACAAGGCGCACACACGGCAAGCGAAAAGCCCAACATTGCAGGCAAAGAAATGGCTGGAACAATCTCGGACATAAAAAAGCTGGACTACGATATCTACAAATATTCGAGCTATTCGTCGTCCTACCTGCCGGAGTAAGTATGAAAATGGCCATTCGCAAGTTGGAGTGACTGATGTGGCCGTGGAAGAACGCCGCCACATGGCGCAGTGAATGGCGCCGGTAGCTCTGTGGCGGGTGAAATGACAAGAAGGGAAGAAGAGCACGAAAAAAAAATCATTCTTGCGTTATCGCAAATTTTGGTTCTCGTTAGGAAGGCCCAAAGTTTTCGTTTGGTGTGTTTCTGGCGATGGCGCATCAATTTTTGCTGGCACGCTGAATGCTGCCTCCCCGCAGCAGGTGTATTGGTGAACGGGTGGGTTTGTTGTGCTTGCAGAGTGTTGTGTGTTGCTTACGGGTAGGGGAAGTAAAGATGTTTGGGAGGGGATGGTGGTGGTGGTGGAAGATTGAAGGTGAACCGCAGTGCATTTGCATTGAAACGAACGGGCGCAGGTTCATTGGCGAAGGGTACAAAAATAGCACGAATGTAGCTGTCTCTTTGCCACCCATCATCATTGTTGGCCGGTTGGTTAATTTCGTAACGGTGCGCTCATTGTTATGCATATTTATTTATCAATCACCGCCCCAAACATACCGGCCACCGGGCCGATCGTACCGCTACGCGTGCGTGCTTGCCCCCGATGCATAACAGCAACGATAGCACCTATCTTTGACTGTTTTCGGGATGCACCATTCACTGTCCAAACAATTGGATTCGTTCACATTCAACTGGGGCATCTTGCCATTCGAATTCTCCCCACACACTCAACAAGCTTGTTTTGTTATTTGCAGAAATATCAGGGAGGACAATCCTTCCAATCAAACGTCTCGCTGGTCATCGAATACCAACACGCCACCGCAGTACTTGATACTGAAGCTGGACCGACCCGCGATCGTGACGAAGATCAAGTTTGGAAAGTACGAAAAAACGCATGTCTGCAATCTGCGCAAATTCAAAATACTCGGTGGACTCGAGGAGGAACGTATGGTGTTGCTGTTTGAAGGGTAATGATATGCAAACCAGTGCAAATACTGCTGCTGCTAAACGATACCCCTTTCCTTACCCTCATCCAGTGGGCTGCGTAACGATTCCGTACCGGAAACGTTCAACCTAAAGCATCGCACAAACTCCGGCGAACTGTTGCCGATCAAGTTCATCCAGATCGTGCCGCTGCTGTCATGGGGTCCAAGTTTCAATTTTTGCATCTGGTACGTGGAGCTGCTGGGCATCGAAGATTCCATGTTTATCCTTTCGAACCTGCGCAAATATAACATGCTGCGCGAGGTGGAGATCGTTCGACTGTTTTTGAAGCATTGCCGCCAGCAAGGGTATGTAAATTCGTTCAGTGCCCTGCAGGAGGAGACGGGCGTAAAGCTGGAAGACGAGAAGATGACCGAACTGCACGAGATGCTTGTAAATAGAGGGGATTTTAAGAAGACTGAAGAGATGCTGATGGAGTTCATTGAAAGTGAGTATTGGTTTAGCAATGAACAATTTGATTCTAGCGAGTTTTCCTTCTTGTTGAACAGACGGCCTAATGGATAACTACCTCGAGAGGCAGGAATACAAACCCCAGTGGAATCTGCAGCTGACACCGGAGAACGAACCACGCCCAGGACGACGCGGTGGCCATCAGCTGATCATTGATCCGATGACCAGCACGATCTATCTGTACGGTGGATGGGACGGCAATGAGGATCTGAGCGATCTCTGGTCGTACGATGTGAAGGCAAACCGGTGGACGTTGATCCACGAGCGGTCGGAACTGTTGGACGGACCGACACCGCGTGCCTGCCACAAAATGGTGTACGATACGAGAAATTCGCAAATTTTCATGCTCGGCCGCTATCTGGACAGTGCGTCGCGTACGGAGGAAAACATCAATAGCGATTTTTACCTGTACAATACCATCACGAAGACCTGGTTTCTTATTTGCAACGATACGAGCCAGGTTAGCGGACCGCAGCTAGTGTTCGATCATCAGATGTGCATCGATGTGGACAAGCAGACGATCTACGTGTTTGGGGGCCGTATCCTAGAACCGAGGTATGTGTACAATCGATCGCGTTGTTTGCAATCTGTTGCTTTGCACAGCTTGGTGTTGCATGTGGCAGCTGTTTGTTTATGTTTATTTCCCATCTCACCGCATTGAGGTTTGTTTTTTTCTTGCACCGTTTAATTGTGTTTTAATTTATCTTCCCGTTTTGCTTGCGTCCCTGTTCCGTTGCATGTACTTCAACACGGTACAAGTTACAGAGTTTCTTTGTCGTTTAGAAATGAGGAGGAAACGGCTGGCCAGTACCGGTATTCGGGGCTCTTTTCCTACCACATCAGTACCAACACCTGGACGCACATACTCGTCGACTGTGAACACCCGTCTGCATCCAGCCCGTACGTCCAGAGCATCCGTTCGAGAGTAACCCATTCCATGCTATTCCATCACGTAAGTGTGTGGGATTCGTTTTTGTGTTTCAGATGAAATGTGCTTGTACTATTAGGAGGAGTAAATGAGTAAATTTTTGGCATATGTTTTGGGAAACAAATCCCCCTGTCAGAAATGTTGCCAAATAATTCATCCAAATCGACTGTATCGATGTGGAACGGTTTCTATAAATATGTTTGGCCACTAGTCAAGTCACGGGAACAAATTACGAAGCGGTTCAACGTGTTCTGTAGCAATAGAACATTTAGATTACGACAAATGCCTACCATAGCGTATGCATTAAACATGTGGACGGTTTATAGCAATTTTTCATACGAGTCCCTTGTCAACCTATCTGGTTGAATCCATCACTGGACACTAGGGTGTCAATCGCGACGATTTAAGGAAAATAGAGAAAACTCAGTCCATTTTTGTTTAATATATACGTTATAGGAGATATTGCAATATATTGTTATCTTCTTTGCGTAGAAACATCGTAAGTTGTACATTTTCGGAGGTCAACGAGGCAAAGACTACATGACAGACTTTCTCAGCTACGATGTTAACACGAATGAGCTGTCGAACATTACGCCGGAGAACAACAATACGGACACGAAGAACGTTCCACAGTCGGGCTTCACGCAACGTGCGACGATCGATTGCGAAAAGGATGAAATTTACGTTTTAACGGTAAGCTGGGTACTAAAATGGGCATTTCTCGAAAGGTTTTCTTATATATTTTTTGCTCTTGTTTCGGTATGCTTTTAGAGTCTTAGCAAGGAAAAGGAGCGGCGTGATTTAAACATCAATTCGTTCTGGTTGTTTTCGCTTGCGAAGAAAGAGTGGTGCTGTGTGTACAAGAGCGAACATTCGAACGGGGAAAACTGTTACCAGAAGAGTCAGAACACTTGCCACGAACCGTGCCCACGCTATGCACATCAGATCGTGTACGATAGCACCAACCAGGTACACTTCCTGTTCGGTGGCAACCCGGGCACGAACTCCAATGTCCGGTTGGATGATTTTTGGGTACTGCGTCTGGAGAAACCGAACCGCGGCAACATACTGCGCTACTGTAAATACCTGTTGCGAAAGCAAGAGTACGAAGAGATCACGAAGAATGATCCGCTTTCGGCTATTCTGTACCTGCAAACGAAACTGTACGACATCATTGACCACAGCGATCCGGTGCAGCTGAAGGAATTTCACAAGCTCGCCTCGCTGCTGTTCAAATCCGACACAGTGGACGGTGAAACGGAACCGACCAGTCTGCTGACGTGTGCGGTTGGCACAACCGGTGCGAGTGCTCCGGTTGGCGGTGGCAACAAGCATAAACAGCAACGGGCCGATGACGATGGTCACAAGGAGGAGGAAAACCTGGCCAAGGTGATGCGCGTGGAATCACCCAAAAGTGTCGAGGAGGCCGACACCTCCAGCATTAGCTCGATGAGTAGTAGCGATTGTTCGAACTCACAAACACAGCTCCCACCGGGCACGGTGGTACCGGCAACCGGTGGGGAAAAGGTTGAAGGAGTTTCACCGGAAGCTAGCACACAAAAAACCAGCCTGGGCCGGGAGCTTGTGGAGGGTGGAAGGTCCGGAACGAATGCCAGCGCAACGCCTTCCACTTCTCGTTCAACGGGTAGTAGCGTTGGCATTGCACGCAATCGTGCCGTAGATCAACAGTTTGAGATGAAGATACGGCGATGCCTGCTGTTTAATAAACTGGTCGATTTGATGCCCGAAGCATTGTGCCAGCCGAAGAAAAACATTAGCGACTTTGTGCTGCTGTAGTAGTTCTCGCGACAGTCAAATGGCGCGTGCGTGTGCTGTTCTTTAAGCAAGCAGAATAGTACGCACCAACAACGCAACGCAGTTGGCAAAGGAAAGTGTATGATAGATTCGGGAGGACACTGCCAGTATGTCTGCATATGCCCCATTAACATTCTCCCGTATTATTGCATCGTAATACTGTCGATCATAATAATGTGATATAATAGTAGGTCCTTCGGGTAAAACAATAGGGCGACATGGACAGAAAACGCAGCTTCATCATGTCGGGCGTGAAATGAATAGTGTCACGGTATGTTTTTTTGTTTAAATCAGCTTTACAATTTCAGTTATTCGGACTATACATAACTAACATTGAGCTTAGACAGTACAGCAATGCTAAATTCGTAGCTTTTCCCAAACATAGTCAAAAGTTTTACATTTCATTTGCTGTTCTTTTTTATCAAACTACTTTACGACAGGAAGCGGATACGTTAACAATCAGTCAAACCTTTTACAACTCTTCTCAGCTCTCGAAAGTGAATGAAGGCGGTTTTGTGCAGATGTTCATCGTCAGTGTGGTATTGTTTTGTTTTGTAAAATCGCTCGAAATCGCAAGTTATTACTATTATTATGACGCACGTTATCGTTTGTTTGTATCCTGCGTTATTTGATTGTGTAAAATAAAACTGACGTGAAATACCAAAATATTCGGTGTTTATGAATTTTCTTTCATCTTGAGGAACTGTGCGAAAATTTAAGCAGAGCAGATAACAAGCTATTAAGTGAATGATTAGTTCTTCAGGGCATTTGTTGGTGAAGTTGAATCCTTCGGACCGAATGCGTACAACTCATATACGTTTTGTTTCTGGTTATAAAAAAAACATGCTCATCGTGGATATATACTAACTTTGCATTCCCGCATTAAGTCCCCTAGCGCGTTGTATCTTTTACAAAATCCAATAGGTTGTAGAAATTCCAAGCAGAGTAACGACTGGGACTGTGTGGCAAAACTTTTGAAATTTTCCCTGTACACATCTTGGTTAACTAGTAGCTGTCAAATCAAATGGAAGTGTCACCGCCAGCATGAGCACTCTACACACCTTGGGGACGGTTCGGTTTCTGTGTACGTGTTTTTCGCCCCGATGTTTTGCGACGGGCAGCAATTTTTGCGAGTGGTTTATTCAGCGAGAAAAGTAAATAGAATCGTGTTTTACTGCTAGCTTAAGTGAGGCAAGGTTCCATCGATTAGGCAAACACCACCAAGCGTTATTTGCGTATCCGTGCGAGCAGCAATTTCATTCATTGGCCATCGTTTGCCGGAACCCCCACCCCCCCATATCGCTCAGTGCCGATTGTGGACGGATGCGATGTGTCAGTGATCTGCGTTCTCCGTTGCGCTAGGCCTTCTGATGCTACCAAAACAAATCTTTCCGTCGTGGTTGTTCCGGTCCCATCGGCAATAGCTAGCATATGCGGTGCATCATCCCCGCAGGCCAGACCATTGAACGCAGCGTCAGCCATTGGGCAGTAAAGTAGTTCCGTGCGAAACAGCACCAAGATGAGGTCCTCCTATCGAACGGTGGGGTTGTGGTACGTGGTAGCGATGGTTGCCTCACTGATTGTCACCTACGTCGCGGCAGATGAGCATAATCATATGGTAAGCAGCGGGTGCATTTTAAGACCGTTCCGTATGTGCCCTTTTTGGTCACGATTCCTAACTTTACGACGTTTTTATAACGCTCCACAATTCCTTTTAGTATGAAGACCATGAGGAGGTTGTGCTATGGATGAACACCGTTGGCCCATACCACAATCGGCAGGAGACGTACGCGTATTTCTCACTCCCATTCTGTGTCGGTGCCAAACAATCGATCAATCACTACCATGAAACCATGAGTGAGGCCCTCCAGGGAGTTGAGCTGGAGTTTAGTGGATATGACATCGATTTTAAAGGTAAGTAATAATTAAAATCTCACGAATGTTTTACACGCTACAAGTGAGCAGATGGATTGCTTATAGTTTGTCGTTTAACTTACCTTTGCGTAAACTATAAAACATTTCGCAAGTACTGAATCCATCAGTAGAAATGATTTATCAATGGGAGCTGGTTTGTTGGTTAATAGCTAATGCACTTTTGTGCCAAACTAGACTTTTAGTTCTAAATGGTCTTAATGGTTTTCAAGGTGCATTCTACAGTATATAGACAGACATACCGTTCACGAAATATCCAAAGCACAATATTTTCTGGGCTTATTAAATCACGCTACGTTTGCTCCTTTTGGTTGCTCTTGTTGGAAGATCTTTGGTTGGAAGAAGTTGGCCAACTACTGCCATAAGGTAAAAGAAACACTGTGAATGAATCAGCTGTAAATGATGTTAAGTCCGGTTGTGATAAACAGCTAATTTAGTGATAATATCCGTTTTGCTATCACAGTTGAAACTGAGTAAAGATTGTTCTGTACGGTAAATAACATCGTGCCATTTCCACTTTTTGCTCTGGTGTCTTCAATAAATACAAATACAACTTACTGATAAGCGTTAGCTTTGTTAGCAGTTACACACTTTTTTGTGCGCTCATTCATTATGGTGTGAAATTATGCAATTTATTCGACTAAAAATCATCTCATGACTATGGTTACAAATATGGAAACATTAGTTTGTAACGTGTTTTTTTTTATTAAACAATCGAAACGAAACAGTTTATCGTGACGCTAGTGCCAGTAAGATGCTCAAACATCCTAAACTGGTCAGACTTTTAAACGATAAATCGCCGGCACCGTTAGGAGTAGGATTAGGGTTCTGATCGCAATTATCGGTAGTACACGTCGTACAGCTGGTAAGATTTAGCGTACTGCTCCAACCATTGCAGAAGCTCGTATTAAGAAATGTGCATCCACGAGCATATCCGCGCAGCCCGCTGTCGGTGTTGTTTGGATAAAGGCGTGCGACTTGTAACCGGTAGCACTTAAATTCCGTCCCGTTGCCTTGGGGTAAACTTGGGTTGTCTAGCTTAAACGATTCATGGTTCGCGTTAACGATCGTCGCATTGCACTCCACTATTCCTCCCATATTTTCACATTCGTCGAAGCTTTTCGAGCTGAGACAATTACGGCATTTTAATGCCATACCTGCGCAAAAAAAAACAAAACAAAAAAAAAACAAATGATACAAAGAAACGTTTAATATCGTTTTTTTGGATATTTCTCCACTAACCATTTCCAAACATTAGCACAAAAATGAACGCAACCACGGTGTAGGTTTCCATGTTGAGTTCGTTACGGTAGCGTTGTGGTCACCAAAGAAATCACTTTCTTATTACCGGCGTGTGAAATCGTGCACGACGGCGCAACTTTGTAAATGCAACTGCACCAACGCAGAAGCTGCTGCGGCGGTATTTATATCTTTGCGCTCTGTACTGATGAGTGTGCTTATCAGACGAACTAATGCGATGCTACACAATCCCACTTGATCGCCGTGTGCCGAGTGTGTTTAAATCGGCCAGTACTTGGAGACTGTTGGCTGGATTGGCCGGCTCGGATGATTCATGCGTTGAACTGGAAGCAGCTGGTGTTCAAAGATATACGAGCGCATGCTTCGTGTTTGAAATATTTGTTTTAGAGTGTGAAGGCTTTATGATCGACCGCTTAAAACTGTATTCAATTTAATTTTATGCTTGATGTATCTTTTCAGAAGAGTCTTTCACATTAATCTTTATTGATGAGTCATTCGAACCACCACGTTGTTTATCAAAACGAGAAGGAATGGTTTGATGGCTCTGAGTTTCTTTGAGGTTCAGGAATATGTGAAGATTCGTTATTATCAAAAGAGTTGTGAATATCAGAAGAATTATCTGAATCTGAATCTGCAATGCAATGATTGTCCGGTCTCAATCGATTAAATTTCAAAAGACACGTGAAGCGTACATTGTACCGCGTACCGCA
Source organism: Anopheles marshallii (assembly GCF_943734725.1). Taxonomy (NCBI): domain Eukaryota; kingdom Metazoa; phylum Arthropoda; class Insecta; order Diptera; family Culicidae; genus Anopheles; species Anopheles marshallii. The sequence goes on from NC_071327.1 coordinate 69,714,758, forward strand.
AAGTGTACGAACACACGTGCTGTCTGCAACACTTTCAAGTGGTTGATACAAGAGTAGATAGTGTATGTAACTATGATCGTGTTTGCTGCACTCGGAAGATAGCATGACACAGTTGATGGGTATGTTCGTTTTGCTTAATCTTAAAAAAAAACACGATACTTCTGTTAATTAAGTTTTGAAATTTAATTAAGCTTCGTAAGCGATCGTTTGTTAATCCCGTGCGCTATTTGTCCCGTACAATTAGTCATGGTAGAAGAGGATATTTGTGAAAAGGTGTTGTTAATCCACTTAAACTAACTTTATTCGGAACATTACTGCACATCAAATAGCAAAAATTGTAGTACACAAACTGCTCAGCGCTGTTATTCCCAGCATCCAGCTGAAGCTACTATTTACCGGCGCGGCTCGGTTGCTATTTGAGGATGTACAGTTCTTGTTGTTTAGTTTAATCGGTGCACTGTGACTAATTTCCATCGGTGCCGCAGCATTACAGTTGTTCCCCGTGCAGAGCGCACAGGTGGCACTCTTTTCCTTCGCCCATTCTGCGCACAGGTCGCCCGCCATCGTGGTACATCCTTTGGCGTAGAACACTTTCTTCGCTTCCCCAATGCCCGCTGATGCGGACAGTGTAAAACACCGGTACTGCTGCAATTGATGTTCGTTGATGGTGGAGTTCGCTAAGCTTTGTTCCGATTTCGATGCGTGAATCAGACGGATCTTGCCCATGGCCGATTCTAGCTGCTCAGAGGAGCATGGTTCAGATTTGGTCGTGTTCTGGCACTGTCCAGCACTTGCGAGGCTCCAGCAAACATTGCACTGTGTCGTATTGGATTGTGGCCCCGTTGCAACGGCTGTGAAGAAACGTATGTTTAATGTACATTTTGAGGATATTAAAATTTCTATTACACACATTCCAGAGAGTTTATGTTTGGAACAAACGTAAGTAACACTTGTACAACGAAAACGATCGTAGGATACGAAACCATCGCTGGGAAGTTCTAGACGAAATAGAAACGTTTCGGGAGACGTACCGCTTTAGATATACTAACCGTTCTGAGCAAACTTATCACTTTTTTGAAGACTTTTTGCTCTAGATGGAACTGCAATAGCGGGCGAAAATTGGTTACTAATGATAAAAGTGGCAAAATATGCAAATAATTATTAGCTTGCATACAGGAAATGTATGCATGGTCGTGCTGCAAATTGGTTTGCAAATAGGATCTAATTCCACTCCCATTCGGTACTAGCCCACGTGTTATGTAAATAATTTAGTATGATGTTATCTTAAATGCTTATTTTAAGCGAGTGGTCGATACTGAAGATGTTAAAGAATTGCATTTAGAAAAAAATCATTTTAGTCTACTATACAGTAAAATGTTTTCCCTTTTTTCAGATGACATCAGCCCAACGGAGATCTGTATGGTAGATCTATCCGAGGAGAAGCACAAAGCGTTCGTGTATGCGGTGAAGAACCAGTACTGGTATCAAATGTATATCGATGATCTGCCAATATGGGGTGTGGTAGGAAAGGAGGAGGAAAAGAAGTATTACATCTACACACACAAAAAGTTCGATATCAGCTACAACGGCAAACAGATCGTGGACGTTACGCTGACACCGGAGCGAAAGGAGCTGCTCCGGGTGGGGGCAAAGATCAAGTTCACGTACGAAGTGAACTGGAAGCCAAGCTCGGTGAAGTTCGAGGATCGGTTCGACAAGTACCTGGATCCGAACTTTTTCCAGCACCGCATCCACTGGTTTAGCATCTTCAACAGCTTTATGATGGTGATATTCCTGGTTGGGCTTGTGTCTATGATTTTGATGCGTACACTGCGCAAGGATTACGCTCGTTACAGCAAAGATGAGGAAGCGGACGATATGGTAGGTTTTGACAAGGGTCGTAAGAGATTCCATCAATGGAATAAGGCATACAATGTTCATTCACAGGAACGCGATCTTGGCGATGAGTACGGATGGAAACAGATACATGGTGACGTATTCCGACCAGCATCGAATGTGATGCTCTTTTCTGCCTTAATCGGTGCCGGCTATCAACTAACCTCGGTTGTGTTGTGTGTGATCACGTTCGCAATACTGGGTGAACTTTATACGGAGTAAGTACATGAGGACGGCCCGAAACACTAGTTCCATTTGCCTAATGATTCGATTAACCTTCAACAGGCGTGGTTCGATGCTGTCGACGACAATTTTTGTATATGCGGCCACGTCTCCCATTAACGGATACTTTGGCGGATCTCTGTACGCGCGAATGGGTGGAAAACAATGGATAAAACAGATGCTTATGTCCGCCTTCATTGTGCCGGCCCTTGTATGTGGAACTGCGTTCTTCATCAACTTTATTGCAATCTACTACCATGCCTCGCGAGCAATTCCCTTTGGAACAATGGTAATGGAACTTTCCTCCCCAAAAAAAAAAGTTTAATGAATATTCAGAAATAATCTTTTTTGTTGTTACACTTGCATGCACACTTACAGGTGGCCGTAACATGTATCTGTATATTCGTCATTTTACCGCTGACACTGATCGGAACCATTGTTGGACGCAATCTGGACGGCCAACCAGACTATCCGTGCCGCGTGAATGCTGTTCCGCGTCCGATACCCGAAAAGAAATGGTTTATGGAACCGGCTGTGATTATACTTCTGGGTGGAGTGTTACCATTCGGGTCGATATTTATCGAAATGTAAGTAAACGCACGTTTAGTAATCGTACCGCGCGTGTGTTCTAACCTTTTCCCCATTTTGCAGGTACTTCATCTTCACTTCTTTTTGGGCGTACAAAATCTACTACGTGTACGGTTTCATGCTGCTGGTGTTTCTGATCCTCATCATCGTGACCGTCTGTGTGACGATCGTTTGCACCTATTTCCTTCTAAATGCGGAAGATTATCGATGGCAGTGGACTAGCTTTATGTCAGCAGCATCCACCTCGATATATGTGTATATGTATTCGTTCTATTACTTCTTCTTCAAAACGAAGTGAGTTTCCGTTAAATTTTCTGCACTTCTGAACAACTATTCATTTTGGGTTTTCTTATTTACAGGATGTATGGACTATTCCAAACAGCGTTCTATTTCGGCTACATGGCCCTGTTTTCCGGTGCGCTAGGTATCATCTGCGGGACGGTAGGGCACTTCGGTACAAATCTCTTTGTGCGAAAGATATATTCCAATGTCAAGATTGACTAAGCAAATCTTTCCTTGTGCTTCACATCGGTGCCCAACACACGCACACACCGATCGATGTGAGCAACTTGAACCTGCGTACACTGTATAAGGGGGTGTGACATTCGTGTCGATCGGCAGTACGATACCGTTTTGCCGATGTCGCTACTGATTTATATGGATAAACAAAAACAAAAGAAAAGAAAGAACACAGTGCGCCGGATGTTATGAACTAAACCTTTGATAATCTTTAGTAACCCGTGCTTTAGTTTAATGTTCTACCTTTAATGTATCAACCGTCACGATGTACTGTCAAGGTGGAACAGGAAGGAATATATATAGGTGTATGTGTGTGTATTGTGCAAAACAGGTGTTACTTGAGACTATTTGAGGGGAGAGGCTTAAGGTTTTGATGGTAATTTGACCATGCGTCGAGTTTGTACAAGATCAAACCAGAAAAAAGTTGGGTGTTTAGAAAGGAGAAGAAAGCAAGCGGCAGCATTTGTAACCGGATGTTTAATCGTATTTCGTGCTAAGTGTCATAAGACCGAGCGGGATGCGGAAAGCAAATATGTAATCTTAATTGAATAGCAATCAGTTGTGTCAGTGGCAGGTTTGATACGGAAGCGGCAACCTTCTACTGAACCAGTTTAAAATCAAATTCCGTACCACGAGCTGCGCTACCGTATCGCGATCCAGCAGGATTAAGCACACTTCTTATTTATAGATCCTACACGGCAAATTGTTGAACGCAACATGGCTGGCCCAAGGCACACGCGCGAGGTTTTATGCCTGACTAGTTTCGTTTGATTCGGTGTATTTGTTTCCGGTTTTGGTTTCGGTTTTGAAAGTTAAGCTCTCGTACGAGGAGTTATTCTACGTTGCCTTACTCAGCGTAAACATTCGAGGCAAGTTCCGTGCAAAATGGGCGCATGAGTTTGACCGGCCGTTGCACAGGCGGAAAGCGAAACCGTACGGCGGTAGTGGACGAGTAAAAACTAACCCAACAGTAACACCATCTCTTACCACCTGCAATGGAGTTGGAGTACGTTCCAGCAACGCAGTATGTAAACTACTTTTTTGTTTGTTTTTATTTTGAGCGAGGATTGATAGCTTACTGAAAATAGAACTGAAAATGAATTCGATAGAAGGTGAAATCCTCCGTAAACCAATGTTCGGAAACAGGTGTTTGTAGCTTTGTGCGTTAAACGAAAGAAATGCCGTGGTTGCACTAGGAACGAGAAAACAATTAGCTGCACCGCACGGTACTGCACTGAACAAGACGTTTGAAGCTGTAGATTACCAGAGCTGTTTGGCAGAGCAGATCATGTGTTGAGTACATCTTGGACATCAGGCGAAGAACTCGATGACTGGACTAAATGGAACTGGAACTGTTGGAGAGCGAATGCAACCATGAACAGAAATTCTTGGAACCGAATTAGTGACCTCATCACGTGAGGTTAGACCAGAAATATATGTTCTTTACGTACATCCGCTAAAATATCATGATCACGTTTATTTAAAATTGGTTTTATCCCTATGCAATATCCATTTTAACGTTCTCGCTTGGTACGTACTTGCTTATAAAATGCTAAACACTATCGAAATTGGTTCATTTATTCGTTCCTCTGTGAAATGCCAGGGTAGAGAAATGTTCGATCAGGACGGTAAAATACGGCAAAAATACACTAACACCGAGAGTAGCGCTAAAACATATCGGTTCGATCTATATCGCGTTTCTTCATGGTAACACACACGCATTACCCCAGGTTCGTTTAAAATTCATTCTAGAAATGCAATCAATCGCAAGGTTCTGGCCGTGGACGGATTGTGTTTGCACGCCGTCATCAGATTCTGCCATGATTCACGATTCAAAAGGTGTGGCTAATGGTTATGATTTAAAAACAAAAACAAACAAACACAAAACTAGCTGCTGATCTTTATCCTCGTCCTCGCTACCGCTAGCACTTGTACACTTACTTTCTTACAAAACAAAACAATACTTTGTATTAGGGATTACTAGAACAAATACACAGCGCTTCTATGGGAATTAAGTAAGTTGCCCGCCCTGGGTACGGGCGATCGGTTTGCGGTGCGTTAGGACATAGGAAACAATAGTAAATTGGCACATCTTCTCTTCGCGCACCTGCATCTGCGCACGAACCGTACTACAATTCGCTACTTTGCTTGCTAATGCTGGCTATGATACAATTCCTGCCACTGCTGTTGGCAAAGCTAAACGTAAACCTCGCCATGCTTCGGCTTCCGTTTGCTTAGTGTCGATGCGGCTGAGGAAGAGCTGTCCGCATTGCTGGCGGATGGCGGTGGACGACTTTTCTCGTTGCTCATCGTTACGCTGGTACTGACCTCACCGTCGTCACACGGCAGCTCGGTAATGATGGTGCCCCCGGCGGTACTGGTGGTGGTCGTACTGTTACTGCTAGTGTTCGTGACCGGCGTCACCGTGAACGAGAGCGGAAGGGAGGTGAGTGAAATGGGCAGCAAGGCGTCCGTTTTCGGTACCAGAACTCCACCCGACGCCCGCAAACCGGGGCTAGTGTCGGTTGCATCCAGCGATCGGCCCGTTCCGGCCGTGATCGGGATCGTGCCCGTCACCGTCGTACCGTTGGCGGAAACAGCTACTGTGGTGGTTGTTGCCGGCAGTACGATGACGGTGTTCGCACCGAGCGCATTCGGTGTACCGCCCAGGGACGATGGGTTTGTGAGCGTCAGCTCGAGATTTGTGCCGTCCTTGCCGAACGGCGACACTGCAAAGTAGGGACGAGAGCGTGAAAACGTTTGCTCTAAAGTAAGGGTTAGCAGGCTATTAGTTACGGGGCAAGGGTGCGAGGGTGAATTCGGGAGTACGTACCAGAACTCTTCAGCGCCGTTGGTAAAATCGATTTGGCCAGTGAAGCCGTCGCGGACTGGCCTGAGTGTAAAGTGTTGGTCGTAGAGCTCGAATCTAGCTCTTTGATCGGCGCCAGCAGGAGCGTTCCGACCACCGGTACATCGTTGTTGTTAAGCGTCGCCGTCGATGCTGGATAGATGGAGGGATTGTGAGCGAGCTGGAATAGAAACGAATGTTAACAACTGCAGACTAGCGTGGGAATTCTCGGAATGTCTTACCTGTGTTGCCATCAGTGCAACACCCGACGCAATGTTTGCGGTACTTGTCGTCACTGTACCGAGTGGCGGGACACGACTCTCTTTCGTCACGTCCGGTGTCGGTATTCGGGGACGTGCCTTTTGCGGTACGTTCGATATAACCGAACCGTTGAGGCTGAGCTTCGAATCTGGTGGTTAAAAGTACGCGGAATGGTGAGAGTTTGCTCCAGCAAGTTGCTGTAACGGCTAATCGTTACTTACTTTGCTTAATAATTTGCCTCGCATGACGGCCAGATTTTCGGCTTACGAATCGATCGTACAGGCTCACCTTCGGAGCGGGCGCTCCAGTCACAATCGGTTGTCCTAGGCCCGCTTCTGGGCTAGAGTACACCGAATTGTGCCGATTGCGCGCAAAAAGACCTCCAGACGAATACGCCGTCGAGGAACTACGTCCGGATCCCATTCGGCTAACCTTGCCCAGCCATCCCTTACGTCGTTCCGCCATTGGGGTGTCGACGCTTTCCTGTGGAACATGGGCAGAAAAGCGATGTTAAGAAGAATGAAACGTTCGGGTTAGATGCAACGTACATAGTCGGCGTACATCTCGTCGTTCATCATGCGCTTGCCCCCAACGGCACCGATGTTTGCGTAGACTGCATCCGCCTCCTTCACTTTGTAGTGTTCCGCGGAACCCTTCGGCTCTTCGCGCCGATAGTGCTCGGACGCAACGGTGTACGGCAGATCTTTCGGTACGACCTCCTCCCAGTATTGATCCTTGAGCAGCTCCGGATGCTCGTCATGCATTTCGTCCACGATCATGTACGACGCCTTAATGTGTCGATCAATCAGCCAGTTCAGCTCAATATCGTCATCGTCCTCGCCGAATGGGTTGATCAACACCTCGGCCACCTTCAACCATCCGACGTAGAACACAAACTGCAGCACCGTGAACAGTGGGAAAAACACATCCAGCTCTTGGTAGGTGCCGGTTGCGGCATCGTACGTCGGTATCATCTGGCTACCCATAATGGCGGCGGTAAAATAGGAGTACAGCACCAGCGTCACGACCTGCGTGTAGACCAGCGGCACACACACGGTATCGTAGCCGATCAGACCACCGAGCCGGCGCCGGATATCGGACAGCTCCATCAGCAGCGTCTGCACGATGTGATCGGACGGGATCAGCTGATCTTTGCGCGCCCGGTTGATGATGTTGGTAGCCCACACCAGCGGCATCCAGTACTTGGACATGGGGCTTTTCGCGTCCATAATCTCGAATATTTTACGCTCACTCTCCAGCATCAGGCCGGCATCGACCAGATGCTGCCAGCCCGGGAAGCGTCGCTTGACGCGGAGCGAAATCTTTTGCAGCGTTATCACGTACGACAGGACCATGTAGCGCATAATGTTTCGCCGCATCAGTCGACCAGTTTCGTCCTGTGCGAAAGGGAGGGGGTTGTTAATGGGACGATCCAACGGGGTTTGGCTCCTAGTGGCAGGCGGTTACTTACATTGCCCTGGATGGCTGCGCTCACAAACAGTGCCAGCGTATCTGGCCATGGTAGCATTCGGTATTGTTCCCACCACCGTTTCACTACCAAGCTGACGTAGAAGCCGAGCACGAAGGATAGTGGTACCGTTTCCCGCTGTTGTCCGAAATAGGTACGGATCCGTTCGAACACTCTGTGGGAAATAGGAGGTGGTGCGTGAGACCAGGTGCCAATGGAGTCGATGCCAATCAACATACCTTTTACCATCTTCGCTGAGACCGTACCGATAGGTGAAATTAAGTGTGTAGTAGACTAGTAGATATGCCAAAAGCTCCCGCCAGACGGCTTTATATACACTGCCACGCCATCTAGAGGAAAAAAACAGGAATAGAAATAACGGAGGGTGTTAAGAATACTTCAGATACTCTCAAGAAAAATTGGTTAAATTATTGGAACACTGTTCAGGTTACTTTATTTAACTGATGTAAATGCCCATAAACAACTCAATATCAGTGTCTTAATTAGTGAAAAGAATGTTCAGTAGAACCGAAAAAAACCCCCCGAGAATTGTGTATTTCTATCGGTTGGATACAGTCCACTGGTATCCATTCTATTTCTACTTCAAAATTACACGGCTCACTGGCTGCCCGGACCGATGCGCATTGTTTAGCGGTGACGCTGGGTTGCTGTGCAAAATTACCTCAGGAACGTTTACCAAACAACACAACTGTTATTGTGTGTGTGTAGTAGGCACAGAAGTAGAGCAGCACGATGAGAGTAGCAATCGTCACAGCACAACAGCAACAAAAAATAAAAGCCCCAAAGCACGATGGAATGTGCATACAGTTGGATTAGCACGAATAAGCAATTAAAAATAATCAACTGCGGCGTGTTTTGCTATATCCACTTGCGGGAGGAAGTTATTCACGGCATGCTTTATATGGGCCTTTTTTTGTGTGTTCAATGTAAGCAGTAGTAGTTTCACAACTTCGCACTATAAAGACATTTCGAGTTAATTGTGCGCTAAAGTTATTTCACTGTATTTAATGTTTGATTAATGAAAAACATCAAGATATAATAAAAACTATCAAGCAACAGAGGACATCTTCCACAAAAGTGCATAAAATGGGACAGATTATCAGGAAGCTAGTAATGAAATGAATCATCACTCCGCTGCTTACTCTTTGCTTACTGCAGTAGCGTATTATTGCAGTTAAACACTGTCAATATTTGCCTAATAATACGACTATGAGATAAAGGAGACCTGGGGCAAACTGTGCCGGGTATGTTTGGTGACTAATTCAGACAGGTTGTGGCTGGTTATAACATGTCATCTTGGTCTATTTGACGATTAGCTATTTGATCTGTTTATCAGATTTGCTTACTGAACCCCGTTGTCATCTGGGTCTTATATATTATCAACTTTACTACGACACATGGCTATCATTGAGAGTCCTTCGTATCCATTAGTACGTCAGTCGTCTGTTCATTGTGGTTCTAGAGTTACAGGCATCAGTTGCTACATCTAGACATTAATAGATGATATTTGGAACAGTTTGGAACTATCCTACCCTATTACTCTAGTTTCTAGTGAATATTCTGGATCAGGGATCAGCTCTCCTTCCACGAATAGAGCCAGCTAGTAGAAACAATTCGAAAGCTGCAGGCCAGCCACGACTCTCAAAGGATTTATGAATTCTTGGAGCAGTGGTGGATCATGTCTCTTGAGGCTTTTTTATAGCAAGGAAAGGGGTCGGACAAACAAGCTTCACAAAGGTCATGAAGGTAGGATGATTCATGGATCTTTGAGGATTCAAGAATCTTTGAGGACAAATTTAACGACGTTGATGATGCTTTGGCTAAAAGCTGAATATTTATTCTTCCCTATGGAAAGGGACAATGGGAGACAATCCATTCCAGATTCATTTATTCCAGATTGAACCCAGGGAGTTGCGCTTCACAGAAAATCCTGCATGCTTGGTCCAAACATTCGTTAGTTTCTCTTTCTTCAAATTGTTTAGCGATGGTCTTCTAATCAACTATCTGCCCGTATATATCGCGCGATAAATCAGGCACACATGCACATTGCCGTTTATAGCACACGTCGTTGCTTTCGCTACTGGTTCTCGTTGCTGCGGCGCAGTGCTTGGCGGAAGCTTTGCGCACCTGATGATTGATGGCCACCGCATGTCATGCAGTGAAGGAGACGATTAATTGCGCACGGAGAAGGGAATAGAGAAAATTAGTGCATCTAAATCGACGCAATTCGAATATAACCGGTTCAGCTCAATCAAGGCGGCTGCCGGACGCGGGTGCATTGTTTCGTTTCACCAGGGTTAACTAGGGGGCTTATTTTTACTAAATGACCTAGTGATAGGGTAGATCAGAGTCATTAAAATGGGTGTAATATTAATGGGGTCGCGTTGGCAATTAAACTAAGAATAAGTAGTTTATTTTTAGTACATTTGTACTAAAAATATTAGTACATTAGTTTAGTACATTAGTATACTCTTATTGGAGCTGCATTTTCTCTTTTATGTTACACTGTTACCCTCCACGATTACGCTTAATTAAACGATTTTGAAACGATAAAACCACATTTAACTTGCACGACGCCGCGAAAGAGACCTCGAACATTGTTTTGTTCGATTGAAATAAATTATTCGCATGAACAATGGGACGAAGGCTCTCTAGAGAAGACTCCACTCAGCCGCAGTCGTTGGTGGTTGGTAAATAACCGGTTGTTGATACGTTCGTTGACGATCGTCCGGCTCACCAGCCGCATGTGTGTGAACGTTCGTAATTATCACCTGATCTTTCATGGGTGACAAAAAAAAAACCGGATGACAACTGCTGTGCCTTCGACCCAGCGGTGGATTCGTTTGGTTGCTGTGCATCCCCATTGCATTGCCAAGCTAGGTGCTCTTGAGGGTGACCTTGAAGAAAGGCTACCGAGTGATGGATAGGTCGGCCGGTCTGTCAATCAGGTTCCAGGCGGGCTCCGTAAAGCCTAGCAGCGTTGTCCACGGAGTCAAGGATAGCGCTGGGAGAGTTGAAGGAAACAGGTCTCGTCTTAACTGGTTCAAAAAAAAAAACCGGGCAAACGGGTGCTGTTCCGGAAAACTTCCGGCAAATCCATTGGTACCATTCACTGACGATCTCCTCTATATGGAGGCGTTGCTAGAGCTGTAAGGTTTGACCCACTGTTTTAGCTAATCGATTAATCGATTTCGAACCACATAAGCGCCATTCCTTTTGCGATAAATCATGCGCCGGCAGCAGCGCTTTTGATTGCACCTCCCACTAACCTTGAAGTGAGCACATTATCAAAACGCTGCGAGAATCGGCGCCGTGGAAGTGGAAAAATTGCAAAATGAACGTTTGAAAAAATTAAATTAATAAAACGTGAGGTGTGTGCTTCGGGCGCGGTGTGCACCAGGGGGAAACAATACTGCTGTGCCAGCCAATAAGGTTGTGATCTTTGCCTGTTGCACGTATAATTTGCATGTCTGTAAAACCGTTTACGATGCCATTGTGTTTGACATTTTGCAAAGATGAATGCAGCGAAGATGTAAATGCATAGATAACACGCTACTGCATAGGGAAAGGGTTTGGCGGCGGACTGTGGAGGATATTGAACAGTGGTGTAAGGTTACTAGTTGGTTATCCTATTGGGTTTGCTAACTGTAAAAATTGGTCCCATTTTGGAGATATTTGCTGAACAGGATCAATCACTTGCCATTGCCATAGGGAGTGAGTTAATTCTAATCTCGAAGAGGAGTATTTATAACTCCGCGACTTAGCTCATCCCCAAAGAATTGAATCATTCAAAATAATAGTTAACTCCCACAAGAGTTCTTCAGGGCGAACTTAAATTCACGATTAAAATCGCGAGTTAATTCCCGTAAGAGTTCTTCAGGGCGACCTTTAACTCACGATTTAAATCGCGAATTAACTCCCGCTAGAGTAAAATCACAATTTAAAACGTAATATATAGGTCGCCGTGAAGAATTAAATCGCGAGTTAACTCACGATTAAAATCATGATATGACGGCCGTAGCAGACACCCCACCTCCCTTCCCACCCGTTATTTGAAGTTATTGAAATTTTAAAGAGTGAGTATAAGAGTTAAATCTTCAATCTAGCACTTTATCTATGTTTTAAACCTTTAAAAAGAATTAATTTTCCCATCTCTACGACCTCGTTCAAATTCTAGTGATTTCCTAGTGAAGTTCTTGTATTGAATCTTATTTGGACAGGATCTACGAAGGCTATGTTTTCCGGCAATATTAAGAATATATGGGTGAATATATACAAACATCCAGTACTGCTAGACTAACAACTCCTGAGTTAGCGTTATTAAAACAGTAACGTTTCTCCGCGAAGATCATCACCGTTGAATGCCATTTAAAGTCTCATAGGCCTCATGATGTTTATGCTGTTCACATTCAATCCGGGTGTTAATCTATTGCAACTATTGCCTATGCATGATTGATCAGCGGGGTGCCTAACAACAATGTTCCATGGAACTATGGTTGATTTTTGGACGACCTTCACACAGAACCACAACAGGATAGATCCATCATCATCACGAATACCATTGGTGGATCTCGATTTTGAATTAGCTCCGCCAAAGAAGTTGGACAAGCACACGGAATAGCAATGGTGCCATGTTCTCAAAATCAACTTTGAACTTTGAAACATCTTCAATTGTAGTGCAAAAAAGGTGTAAAATGTTCCGCGGCAAAGCTTTCCAATATTCACAATGCCTTTACATTGTATATTGAAGAACCCAAATCGAAAGTGTTGTTGAGTTGGTTGTTACTGACTATAAGATTCTTGATGAGAACTCCCTGGAAAATAAGAGATCCTTGAGTCTATAGATTTAATTTGCTTAACACGATGAAGATATTGTAATGTAAAGTTGGGAATAATAGCTTCAATCATAATAGGACACATCATCTCATAATCACATGATCACTTTCTACGCTGTTTAATATGTTGCTCTCGTAGTTGAAATTCATCTTCATTGAGTAACTATTTACTACAATTTAGGCACGTAGCAGCCGTGAGCTAAAGCTTTGCAACCGAGTAGTATCAACTCCACCGTGCGTCAACGAGCGTAACCGATTGATTAATATTTAAATATCGTTCTTCCCTTTGTGAAGCTCTCTCCATCGATCGTCCACCCGCTCGCACTGGTCGAGATATGGAGTTTAGCAACACCGAACACCATGCTACTTACTTCCAAAGGATGCGCCAAAATACGCCAAAATTGCTACCGTTCGGTACCTCCGCCGAATACGAAACAGTCATGTTGGTTTACGGCACGCGTCCACGGGTACGGGGCTGTGAGCGGTTGTGCTGGTGGTTATTATTGCATTCGGAAGGACTTGCGACGTGGCTGACTAGCACGGTTATTTCGACGGTCGCCCCACCAAACTACGATGGCACATTCACGCACACGCGCACCCACTTTACATGCACCCCCCCGTTAACTCGATCGTGTGATCACTTCGTTATGGCGAATATTGGACTGCTGCTCGGCTGCTGTTCAACACTGCTCACGCATTGGCGGTTTCGTAGCCTTACGCAAATGGGCACATTTTCACTTGTCACTTGTCACGTCATCGAATGCTTATGTATCAGCCCGTTGCTGATGATCATCCGCACAACGCTGTGCGTTCGATTCGCATATCATCCCTTATTTGTTTCTAACACACGCTTAGGGATTTAATTTCGCCCGTGGTTGCAACGTACAACACTGCCCTCGGCACTTTCGGGTTTTTTTTTGCAAATGGAAAACTTTCCGCTTTTTTTCTGTTGCTGTATTTTTATCCGTTCGCCCCCACAGAAGAGCGCATTATTGGGGGTATTATATCACTTTCCTTATCCGTTCGCCTACATGGGGATTTTGTTTCCAGCCTCGGGTGTGTGAGCTTGTCGTTTTGTGCACTGAGCGAAACACTTATAATGGTCGGGTTGATCCGGTTGGTTGTATAATTTTTGCACTGATTTTCGTCTCTACCCCCCTCCCGAAACCGGGTGCCCCATTCGCACCCCTCGGGTCGTTGTGAAAGGTTATCTCCGGGCTGGCCGTCGTCCGTACATGGACATGGGAAGAAGACTGCAAAAAAAAGCAACGAATTTTAATGAGTTTGGTGAGCGTTTTTGGTGCCATTTCCCTCCTGTGCATCGACGGGACGATGTTGATGCCTTTTGGCAGACAAATATGAACGTGTATGTCACCAGGTGATGTACACAAAAAAAACCCGCAAAACCATGTACCGTAAACCACCACCACAGTGGAGGAGGAAAGTTGTCGCGACTGGCCACTTCCTTAATCGGCAGGCACCGGATAATGGTGCGCAAATGAGCGTGGGAAGTGGATTTCGCTTTTGTGGCAATTCGTCTGATTGACGGCCGTTGAACCACGCTTAGTTTGGCGGGGAGTGGAGTTTAGAACCGTTAACCGGTCAAGGCGACAGATTGTCTACAGGGGTTCTAGTGGTTGTTGGTCTACTTCCGTGGGCGATTATGGTGCAATTGTTTTGCATGGTTGAGCAACGATTTTGATTGACTTTTTGGTGGTCAGAATAAGTCTATGTCTAGCAATGCTGCTAATCTGTCAGATTTGGCAATGTTCCGCATGGAGGTCTTCCTCGTGAGAAGATCAGATTTGATCCTCTGTCATAACTGGTGAAGATCATTGATAGCCTTTTCCTATTTCCGTGAGAACGACCTGGAATTAATAGTCATTTGCCAGAGCAGAAACTTCAGGGTTTCTTTACTGACATCAGATCAGATATAATCACTATCTCAGCAGAAGATCCGTCAGCCTCTCGGTTCTAGCATACTTTGTACTCGTCCGGATATCTATGCATTTCAATGCGATCCGTTACTGATATATAACATCCATAAGCCGTAGTTAAGTATATTTCTTCATCGCTAGAGGAGAACACTTGATCCACCCTTGAGTTATGGAATTGGTGCTGATCGGACAGCTTTCTTTTAGTCTTTTTCGATGAGTTCCCTGAAATGATGGAATTATCACAAGATGTTCTGATGATTGGCAAGATGGCATTTTTGAAGACATCTTAACAAGGAGACACAAGCTTGTCTATAGTCGATCGTAGGTCTGAGGCGCTGAGTATTGAGGCTCAACAAGTTGCTGGTCTTTAGCCAAATATTCGCGGGTTTTGTGTGCGAGAATTTATCTTGGTGGACTGGTGTTAAATATTGTAGACGAGTTCTTAAAACTGGATTGTACAGATCAATTATCGAACTCAAGAATCTGGATGGTAAACTGCATAGTTACTTAATTAAGACAGTCTACGATCTAGTTTCTTAAATGATGGAATTAGAATATGTTGGATATGTCCAAATAAAATAATCTAAAACAGCACATCTGGCGTGCCTAATTAATGATCGCCTAGAAGATTCCAATTTCCATAGTACTTTGTACTGCGCCTTAACCCCTCTAACCTCCTATTTTCTGTAATTATTAACCAACAAATCGTACACCAATATTTGTTTTCTATTGCAAAAATGCATCACGACCATTTGCTTTGGTGTCCAGCACAGCGATCATTACTAATTCCCATCTGTCCGTATCGTATGAGCCGCAAATCATTTGACGGCTCGTGTATCAGAAGGTGATTTGTCGAGATTAGGCAGAAACAAAGCGCTATTGCAATGTCGGTAAACAAGCCTTACGTATAGCCCCCGAGCGGGGGGCTTTGGATCATTAATAACCCTGTCGCAATTATACATTCACTATCCCACTATTCCGGCTGGTTAGTGCCGGCACTAAAACACCAGACACAGGTTAGCCGTTGGTCCGCTTCTCAGGTCGGCCGTGAGTAATTAGCTGTGATAAAAATCTTGCCAAATATTCTGGACCCGGACGATGGGTTTTTGTGCTGGTGTGTGTGTGGGTGTGAAAATGGTTTGGCCAACCTTGAGGGAACCCGCTTCGAAGCTTCGCGAAATTAACACACGGGTGTACACGGGGGGAGATCGACACGAAATCCCGGCTGCCCGAATGGATGGAGCTCAGAATTGAAGTGAAGAATGTCCCCGCGTCTCGTACGCCAATGGAGCGATATTAGTCGGGTTTTGAAAGCGATAGAAAATGGCTGCCCAATAACCGGTTAATTAACAAACAAATAAAAAAAAAAACCCATTCGTCTTCCAGTATCGGATTCTTATTGACGGGCGTGTGTTCTTCCTCCGGACCCACAATAATGTTTTGTTGCCGAGAAACACCTGTGTGTCGGTCCGGATGAATGCGGATGAATGTCAAACCATCATCATCATCATCATCAGCATCCCTCGAAATGAAAGGGTCGTGTCGATCGTCATCGACGAGTGGAAGCATCGGTCGAGTGATGGAAAACATTTAATCTCACGTTTCAGCCTGACTTGGAGCTCAAACCGAGGAAGGGTTGCGTACGTGTACCTCTGTATGGGTGTAATCGATCATACGATGAATTGGTAATAGCAGTGGAACTGGAGGAACTGAAATTAAAATGGACCATTGTGTATCGCGCCCGCCCGTCTTCGCAATTTGCCTAACGGTGGGGTCGAAAATAGGGACTGCGGGCTAACAAACCGGCCACGATCAAAGATGGAATTAATCAGCAGGTTGAGCCACAGGTTCGTGTTCGCGCTGGGCAAAGGTATTGGTAGGTCGAAAACAACGGTGCGCTGTGTTGCGTGCGCACAATTGATTTGTGGTCTTGGCTTCAAAAGTTAGCACGCGAAAAGAGGAATACAAACACAGACGAAAAATAAAAAAACAAACAAACAAACATCCGCCCCGGGGTCGCGGATGCACTTTTTCCTCGCGCCTTGCCTGGCATGAATTGAAAGCGTTCCGCGTGTTGGGTCAGCTCTGTGAATGAGGTCTCGGTCTCGGAACGCCAGAACAATGATGGTGCTAGGTGCTCGTCTTTTACCCTCGGTAGATAGAACAATTGCTTCATTATTGGTGTTGCTTGATGGTATCGATTGGAGCTCTTTTGTAATTTTAGATAAAACTTTTTTTATTTTCAAACTGAATTTCAATGTTGTTGTTCGCGTGAACAAAGGTTCAAGCACTTTGGAGATCTTTCCAGTACGACAGGAGCGGTTTCGAATCCCAACTGGATCGTTACCACGTACGCAGGCCTGATTATTCGGCCTTTTATGTACAAAATGGACAAAATTTGTGAATAGAACTGTCCTGATCTTCGAAGTTCTGATACAGTAATGCTCAGAACTTTAATAGGAGTAGGAGTAGGAGTAAGATTACCTCTAGATACCTGGATAAGAAACGATCTTCTTTTTTAAATTACCAAATAGTATTGTTGGAATATTGCTTTTACCTTAAGTGAGTAGAAATAGCTCATAGTATAACAGTTTGAGCATGTCCCACCAAATTGTTAAGATGCTAAGAACTTAATATTAATTTTTAATTGCCATTAATATCTTAACAATTTGGTGAGACACACTCAAAATCTTTTACTATGAGCTATTTCTGCTCTTCTATCAAAAATAGTTTTTTTCCCCTGGAAAAAGCTCATAATACAATATTTCGAGCTAGTCCCACCAAATGGTGAAGATACATTTTTTTTGAGTTGGAGATTTAAAAATTAAAGGAGTTGATTTTAATATTCCTTTTGAATAACATAATTTAGACATTTGAAGCAACGTTAATATAGCAAAAATTGCAACCTAATCTTTTATTATAGTTAGCAGCAGGTTCTCTGCATGCGAGCAAACGGCTTAAACGTATCGAAACGGTGAAGGGAACTCTGCCAATCGATCAGTCAGCCGGATGCCTATCGTCGTATCGATTCTTTCGATTTCAAATGATCGTGCAATGCGGCTGCCAATAAAGCCAACGTGCAAAACTTGCAAATCCACACAAAGCAAACGCGGGGCGAACGAACGGCATGTGTGTGACAGTCGAGCCGGAAGAGCCCACATAACGCTGCGTAACGCACTGAAATAAGCAAAAAGAAAAAAAAACACAGGCAACAAAACAAAATTGCGCAATCAAATAAACTATTTGTATATCGCGTATACAACCATCGGAGCGTGGCAAGCGTCGGCCCGGATGCTGGTCGCGGTGCTGTGCATGTCACTGAACCTACATGATGCTTCTTTCATTATTTCCATGTAACTAGCGTCCCCGGGGTCCGGGTTATGCCGGTTGGTGCGCTGCACGGTATCGAAAACTTTCTCGAAACCTCTTCGATACCCGGTTTTGGCAGCAAAGACACGCTGTGCTGCCGGTTAATGATCGTAGAATGGTAGTAGTGAAAGGGGGATCGACAAACAATTCTAGACTGTTCGATAGTGATTGGAACTTCCAGAGCGACCACAGCAGCAGTTGATTAGCGATCTCCACTCAGGCGATGAATCATAACGCGTTGTTCCAAAACTGTGTCTATTGAAGCGTGTCACTTCACACTCGAAACACTTTTTGCAAACTTCACTTCATTTGCTTCAGTATCAACCCTGCGCGATCGTGACCTGCATTTGGTTGCCTTTTTTTTCGTTTCATTTCTTCGAGGCTTCAAGTGTGTGCCTTCTTTTTTACTATCTTACCGGTATGAATTATGGAACTGTTTGACGCCATTATTGATATAACCGGGGACATACGGTCGAAACAGTCTGTCAAAATGAGGGGGAATTGTATTGGGGGGGGGGTTTTTTATATTTATTTTCTTCGAAAGTGACACCAGCCCTCGTGGAAGTGCCGTGGCAAGGTGGTCTAAATCATCATGATGGATGTACTGAAGTCATCATGGCACAAAGAGCTACTTTGTGTGCGCCATGTTGTGCACTATTTACACGCTGAATGAATGATCTTACACATTAAACTGTCCCGACCCTGAGCGGGTTGTGTTCGCAAAACTGAAGATGATGCCTTAACAGTGCATTATTTGAATACGTTTAGCATTGTCGGTTCGATGTTTGGTAGCGAAATGTTTCGGTGGAACAGCGACGTGTTTCGTACGACATGGAAAAGCAGCCTATTTTAACCGTCAGACATCAGACCATCACCATCCCCAGCCCGATTGTGCCAGTGGTGGACGACCAAATGAAGCACGCGCAGTGTATATTTGTATTCGAAAATTATACCCTGAACCGGTTGGCAACCTTCCGAAAGTGGCAACCAATTTGGTGCCGAGCGCATTCCCGAGCGGTGCCGTTGCTACCTTGAAACCGTTCACTAACATGCGCGTGCGGCATCATCTCGGGTGCGAGGTCATGGCGGTGCCGAGAATGGCCTTCCGAGGTCGCGGGCAGAGAAGAAAAAAGCCTCCCCCCCCTCCCCCCTGTGTAAGCTGGGTCAGGTTTCCAAGACTCCGCGGGCACACGCGTTGCTTCTACGCTGAACGGAGTAACGATTTGAAGCGATCGGGGGAGCGTTTGCTGCTAGCAAACCGGTGTGGCCGGTGTGCAAGGTGCTAGAGAAAAGTTCCCCCAACGCTCCCGGGGGGAGGGAGAATATCCGAGGCGAGAATTTGGAAATTCCAGCCTCATCAAATTCTCCCCCGGGCCCCCGGTTGACCGGAGCGAACGCTCGATTCGTTCTTCCTCCGGTAACGCTTGATTGAGCCGTGTTTTGTGTACCGGGAGGCGTGGTTGATTTTTATTGTACAGCGCTTAGGTCTTGAGTGATTTTTTGAGCGTGGAACACTACGCAACAACGCCACAGTTCGCAGTCCGTGTTGACCTTTACCGGGTAGAACGAAATATTATGTTTTTGTGTATAAGGATTACCGACGGTTCCTTACGTCAATACACATGGAGGAATTTGAGGAACACACTCAAAAAAAAAGGGATAATAAATTGCGCATGTTCCAGCCACTCCTGTCACACACTGCAGGTGTCGCGGGGGTCTGCGGTGATGCGGTGACAGGTGTCAAAACATTACCATACAATTTGCATATGGTTGAGTTGTAATGTAGCATACCCGTTAGGGAATAAATTATGGAATGAGCGTTTCTTTTCGAAAAGTTTCGGAGAAGTTGGTACAATACTGGCAGAATCCGCGCGTGAAATTAAAACATCGCCATAAATAAAGGTTGATGGAAGATGATTTTTTTCCCCCGTGGTGGAATGTCGTCGTAATTTGTGATGGTTTGAAAATATTCGCCGAAAACAATCTCCGAGAAAAAGGGTTTTGGTGTGTATAACCGAAATGCAATGATCAGTACTAATGCGTCATTGACATGTTGGGAGCGGCCTATAGTGTCTTACAAGAACAAACGAGAAAGTTGAGAGCATTTCTGGATTCTTTTCAAGTTGAGAGGATTAAAATCTCTCCTCCTTTTTTGACCCTCAGCAAGCCCAACTCAATTCTATACTAACCTTTGTCAATTCATGTATTTGTATATATGTATTATGTTGAGCTCTTTGGGTTTGTTGGTGTGCCGATTTAGATTAAATTCTAACTAGAATCTTGTTGGCAGATGTGAAGGGTGCCCCACATTTAACGCAAGCACCTTGAAAATTCCCAACACTCTCTTCTGGACATCGCAAAACCTCGGTGTGTAGTGCATTTAAACGCTATTACGAAACTTTCAGCATAGAAGGAAGGAGGAAGGAAGGAGATAAGAAGGATAGAAGGAAGGAACACTGTTGTCAGAAAGGATGTTCCATTAGTGATCAGGATCACAAGCGTGTCGTAAAAGCGTTAATGCAGAATCCCAATGCTTCAGACAGAAAGATGCACAGATATTTGAATCTGCCCAAGTCTTTCGTTCAGAGAGGGGACTGCACATGTACAAAGTGCTTAGGAGGCTCCTAATTGTAACGGACGGGGAAATGCTGTGGGAACTATACACCCAGATAGCGACAAAACCTCATTGTCTCATCATGGATGATGTGATCTCGTCAGGGTGGACTTCCGGGCCAAACACATGATCGATGTTCCTGAGGAAGTAAGGAAGTGGAAACATTCAAAGTATATCAAGCAATACATAATTTTTGGCAAGCGATCTGCTCAGGTGACAAACGCAGTGTGCCGTTCGTTACTGTCGGAACTGTGTAAGGGGAGATCTACCTCTAGGAGTGTCTACAGATGCGTCTGCATCCTCTGTAGAAGCATCAAGAGGGCCCTACCATCTTTTGGCCGGAGCTAGCTTCGTACCACAATTTGTATCTAGAGATGCTAGATACACCAGAACTACACTGGGATTTTATGAGGCACGCACTACGGAAGCATCACAAAGAGGTCAAATCTTAGGCAGAATTAGCGAAATAGTGTATTCCAGTACAGAAGAACCTGCAGCCAGATGTTGGACAGAACCATTTTGTTTTCTGGTAGATTGAAAAGGATTGGCCTACTAGATTAATTTCTACAGCAGTTCCTCTCCGTGATGCATCTTGATGTGATACACCCTGTACAAGCATGTAGTATTTGGGTTCAATTCTCAAAAGATAGGACTAACTTTCACGCTTCAACTCAAAATATCTGCATCTCTGTATTCTTTTATGATGCAGAAAAGAACCCCTGAAACACTCAAAGGAAAAATGCTGTTCAAATGACCCGTTGGGAATTAAAGTGAAAGGAATATCGGCCTGGAAGGGCACATTAACTTCCCAAAACCAAATAGCAAAAGAGCACTAATTTCGGGGCAGTTTATTCAATTTGCTCACCGTACACATTGTCAAACGCATCACCAAAAGTAATCCGTCATTAAGCCGTCTCAAAAAAACACTGCATGCAATTCCGTTGTTTGCCTTGAGTAAGAGCAGAAAGATTAGCCGCGTTGTGTTTTTCCATAGCAAATGTTTGATACTTCGCGTGCTCCGTCCAGGCAGCAGGGCGCCGGAAGCAGAAGGAAAAAATTAGTTTTACTTACGTAACAAGGGGTGAAAAGCGTGGGGTAGCAAGGGGAGTGCGGGGGGTTAGGAGCACAATTTAACCATTCGCCAACATCATCACCTACCCGGGGGTGGAGGGCGGTTGATGGGGTCGGGCTTCCCCATATGCCCATGGTGCATAGTGGTGCGGGTTTCCCGCTTGGCGTAGCATTGCAATCTTTCATTGAAGCGCTTTTCGCTCGGTGATTTCCTTTCGATTTCGTGCTCACGAAGCCTGGCGCTTGATTGCACCGAAAAAAAAAATTGCAACGTTTCATCGGGTGCTGATTATTGTGTGCGTTCCAACGAAACTCCAGGGCCGTTTTGTTTGTTTGTTTTGCTGATGTGAAGCCGAAGACACCGCCGCATGAAGTGCGGTGATTTTGACGATCCTCATGTTTGCCATTGGGCAATGTTGCTGCTGTCGTTGTCGTTTTTAGTAACGGCTTAGTAAGCTGCCATGGGTGACCTTCTCCTTTCGGAAATCGAATCGCAGTGTTCGTCTGTGCGCCCCGGTAATTGTTACACCTTCCAGCGCAAAAGCAGTACCGACGAAACCACCTGCGGCGGGGTGGATGAATTTCGCAACCATTTTGTTTTGGGTAACTTTATTTGTGGACAGAAAAAAACAACACAAAACTGGTTATGATAATTTTTGCTTCATGTTTGATAACGGAGATCATTATGAATTCGTTAAGATGTATGCAAATTCCATCGCCCAAAACACATCGCCTCCCACACAGAACTGTTGGTGGTGCAACTTATATCGCCTTTTCACTAAATTATGATAGCAAAAGGAAAATTTGCAACCTTAATGGCATATCTTTGTTGTTTGTTGTGTGTGTGCGTGTGTGTCCGAAGACGAACATCGATCGAGGGTCTGACCGACATTGGAATGACAATTGCGACTTGATCGTCATCGCATAAACATTGCACGGGAAGCAACGAAACCCACCCCCCGGTACACACCCAACAAACACACGCGAATGGAACACATCGCACGGGGCCCATTTGCAAATTCGATCCGATTGCGGAAACGTTCGCCCTCGTCGCCCAGCGACCGTTGCATTCCGGTGGCCCGTGCTCGTTCGGTTTCAGCCGTGTTTGGTTTGGTTTGTTGAGCGGCATTTTCGGCTAATCGGCGCACGGTGAAAGTGCTAAAGAAAGTTTGTGCTTTAAGGGTGAACGGTGGCAAAACAAATACGTTGACAATGAAAGGTTCAACTTTGCGTTGAATTATGACCGATAAATTGGGTTGCATTTGCTTGTTACAGCTGCAAATGTCTCAGAAGCTGTGTGAAGCTAGATGATCATCGTCTGTTTGATCATGCCTGTGTGGTGGTAAAACACTTTCCACTGTGCACGTGTCCTCCGTCGTGTATGAGTGAAGCAATACTGCTATTGTTGCACAAAGAACAGTGGCCCGCAACGCATCACAGGGGGGAAATCACTTCAGATGTGAATGGCGCCCACAATCGGGTTACCAAACACCGTGTTGCTGTGTGTAGTCATCGCGCGCTAGCTCACAATGATAGACCGACACCGTCATCTCGGCATCTCGCCATCGATCGGTTCGATCGCATTTGTACGATAAACTACTTATCATGAGCCCTCGAGAACACTGGCAACGCAGAGCGATCGCGCAC
Organism: Anopheles marshallii; assembly: GCF_943734725.1. Taxonomy (NCBI): domain Eukaryota; kingdom Metazoa; phylum Arthropoda; class Insecta; order Diptera; family Culicidae; genus Anopheles; species Anopheles marshallii. The sequence continues at coordinate 69,738,054 of NC_071327.1, forward strand.
ACTCATGCACTCACAACACGGCACCCCGCTGAACGCACACGTGCGCAAATAGCGCCCCAGCTGTACAGACCGCATACACGCACAGAAGGTAGGGTTTTTTAAATGGCCGGAATACCGTCACGCGCTGAACCTGCTCGCGTTGTTTGTTTTTTTTTGTCCCGCACTGACGTTGCATTACTAATCGTTGCCCCGTCGCCTGGTGAATCGTACACAGTGGTCAAACCCCGGAGCCAGTTGCCGGAAATGGCACTTGTCACTGGTATCAAAAGCGGGCCAGGCCCGTTCAAATGCACCACTACCACCGTTTGCCGTCGGTTTTTTTTTTTGCGAACCGTGGCCGCGGATCGGCAAAAGATTTCACTGCAGCGCGACGCGACACGATCGGGGGCCGATTGCACACGTCCACAGTGATATCCGGGGGAGGGGTTGGAGCGCGTGTGTCAATGGGAGAGCAGGGAGAAAAGGGTCGTCGTCAGATCGCACAACACTTTAAACTAGGTGCACCAAACAAAGCATTTCACCACATCGAAACGATCGGTACACACACTGCACGATCAATTTTCGATCGATCGATCGCACAAAACGTCACTAAATCCACGGTAAAACCATTCGCTACGTTGCATTGCAATTTCGTTTAATATTTAAGCAGCTAATTACGGTGTTTGACGATGGCAGGCGGCTGCGGTGTGTCGCGTAATGTGTCTGCTGTCTCCCGCTTCGGCTCGAACGCACGGACGGTTTGTACGCAGGTTGCAAACTGCGGCTCGCGCAACTAATATTTCGACTGGTTGGCGCGGCGTTCCCAGCGAGCCATTTTTACCCCGCAACTGCCAGCGTTTCAACCCACAAACTGAACGGCTCTCGATAAGGTATCATTCCATCCCTTTCGCACATTGCGCTGCTTCTTGTGCCTTCCTGCTCTTCCGAGACTTGGGCTGTTGTGAACAACGAAGCTGGATGTGGATGTGTGTGCGTGTTCATGGAGTGAAGTGTTCCCCCCAGTCGGACAACCCAGTCGTGCAAGGCAGTCGAATTCGTTTTGTTCTCGTTTTCCGTACCGGGTCTATTTGACGTATGCATAAAGTATCAGGTAGTCAGATGTGTTCGACCTTCACGCACACACTCTCGCACTCACACCGCATCAGAGAGAGTGTTGCTCTTAAAATTAAGATATCTCGTAGAGAGCAACCAGTTACTTTTTTTATATTTTGGTCCAATACCAGAAATGTCAAGTGTCACTAGTTCCTTGTTTTCGGCTCGTAAAGGAGAAGCGAGAACTTCAAGAGTTTTGTTAAAAGAATGTACTAGAAATTATATTAGGCCCGTAATTAAGTTCTTGCTGTCAAAAAAAATAAAAAATGTTTGTAATGACAGTTGGCTGATTTTGACGCATCTGAAACGTCATAATATTAGCTATGACATAAAGTAAACAAACTGCATCGTCAGATTGGTGATTTCATGGTTGTACAATATACTTATCGAGGAAAGCGAGGAAAGACAAAAATCTCGAAACGTGGATAGCGTCCAAGGAGATCTTTTGGGACAGTATTCATGCTCTGCCCAAAAGATAGGCAAAAGTTGTGGCAAGTGATGACCAATACTTTAAATGTGTATTTTTCACCATTATTTTTAAAACAAGCAACCATTTAAAGAAACCAGCGAAAACTTAGTAGCTTATCTAATAATAGATTGAAATCGGCCAGCAAGAAGCTTACTGCGTGTAAAATGGACCAAAAAATCAAAAATGTTTTCACCATACGGGCCAAAACGTACTGCTTTAAGAAATGACTTTTGGACGAATAGGTTTAATAAGCTTATTCACATATGAAAGCATAAATGACCCAAATAATATCAAAATGTAGTTAACGTAGTGCTGTTTAAACAATCTTGACGTGAATTACATAAAGTTAATTACATAAAGTGAGGTCAAGTCCGCAATTTTTTTAAAGTTCACTCCCTCTAGTATCCTTGGAATGGTTTGTGGAGACCAACGAAGGCTTTAATCTGCAAGAGTCCCACAATACCCTTAGGATATTCCGTAGTAAGCCATCTAATGGCTTACTATGAAAGGTTCCTCCTACGACAGTACGGTACAATTGTTAAACGGTAGAATATCTGATTTCGGAGCTCCCAAAGACAATAGTTGTTATCAGTCATCATTAGCCATGAAGGTGCATTTTATTGAGTACTCAGTTAGTCTAAAGGCTTCCCCTCAACACGCACGACAAGTGTAGGATAATGTTGGTATTTTGCAGTATCGTTCCAATAGGCATTTAGTTTTGCTAAATTTGTCCATCGATCGTGAGTTTTCCAAAAGTTAGGTTCCTAGTAAGTAGAGTATAATTTGCAAATTGTAAATTGGGTTTTGTTTTTCAAAGATTTTTTTTTTCGTTCACTTGAGCTCAACAATTTCGTAATCTCGGGTCGCAATCCAAGTGCACTGTCCAATGGGTGAGTGTTCGAATGACGGTTCCAATTCGCTCGCTTCCAATTAATGTGTATAACCGAATTACCATATTGTTGTGAGACTCCTAAACACTAATCGAGGTAGGGTGGTGTGTGTTTTGTATGTTTTAAATGCATCTTGCTTTGCATTGTTTAGTTTACATCATTTGCTAATGGTTATCTAGGACATTTACGCTACACATTCACGTCCAACGCTATGCTGTTTCGCTCTGCTTTTGATCTTTCCAGGTTCCGCGGTGAGCCACCAAAGTTCCTCGCGGCATGTTTTCAGCCAATTGAAAGGCGACTGCACTGTGTAATCTTTCTATCATTTTATTTGCTGCAAAGCGTTACGCTCGATCGTGCAGTTGCGTTGGATTATTTTCTAATGCTCGGTGCAGGGATCGAACGGTTGGTTCCTTGTGAAAGGAATGGGCCAGGTTCTTGTGGGTGCTGGTTCTTAGCTAGCTTAACATACGGTTTGGTTTGACAATAAATAACGTGACAGTATTAGCTATGGTGCGGCTGCAATGCTTAGAATTTGATTCCACCCTGGACCTGCGCCATCAGCGTGGCAGATGCTTGCAGCTTCTTCGTTTCTTCCGGAGTGAGAATTTGTTTCACCACGTGGCTAACTCCATTCCGGCCCAGAACGCATGGCAGCGAAAGGTAGACTTCGTCAGTGACGCCGTGTTCGCCCTGCGCGTATGAAACATGTTACGATTAAACACCTTCCGATGGTCCCAACCAACTCCGAAACTTACCTTTACCAGCGTGGAAACCGCATGGACATTGTACGTGTTGCGCAGAATGGCAGATGCCAGCGAGGCCACACTCAAACCGATAGCCCACGAGGTGTAACCCTTCAGACGAATGACTTCGTAGGCGCTGTTCACCACTTCGTGATGCAGTTCACCCCACTTTTCCGTATCCGCATCGGTGCCGATCGTTGGGTTAATTTCGGCCAACCGTACACCGGCCACATTGACGCCGGACCACACCGGTACGCTACTGTCACCGTGCTCGCCGATAATCCAACCGTGGCAGGAGGTGGGAGCAACGCCCAACTTCTGCGACATCAGGAAGCGGAAACGGGACGAGTCGAGGTTGGTACCCGATCCGATGACACGGTTCTTCGGCAGACCGCTCAATTTCCACGCGACGTATGTGAGGATATCGACCGGGTTCGACACAACCAGCAAGATGCAGTCCGGGCTTTGGGCGACCAGCTTGGGGATGATGCCCTTCAGGATGTCGGTGTTACGCTGGACAAGATCGAGCCGACTTTCTCCCTCCTTCTGGCGCACGCCAGCCGTAATTATGATCAAACGTGATCCAGCTGATACAGAGAAATCTGCAATGGGAGGTTTTAAATGGGGTGAGTTTTTTTTGTTTACAAATGTTTCACTAACAAACATTGTGGTAACGAGACGATTCGTGAAGACCACCGGTAACGGTGCGAGTTGAAATTCGAAAAATTTCACTAGCGCCATCTAGGTGTGAGAGTTCATACTAGGAGTGCGCTTCTGTGGTGAGTATAGTGCGAGAGCCAATTGAAATCAACTCATCTCACTTCAGCTCAGATTCATCTCACTGTGACGTTCATCTCATTTATTATTTTTGGCGCAAAGAGAGTTGTGATTCCTCAAAGAAACGTTGTATTAGGGTGTTCCTATTTTGTAGTTAAGAGTAAAAGTATGTGAATAAATATTTGACTAGAATGATATTAACATGAACTTTGTAAATAACTTTTTAAAATAAATGTTTACTGCAATGGAAGTATATTTTGGAGAATACAATTCTAAACAGATTGTAATGGGATTTAAGCAACAAGCAGTTGTTGTTATTACTGATAATAGTCTAATATAATAATATCTTTACACTAACGAATCATTTGATAACGAACAATCGGCAGCTTTCACGATCTTGCTGGTGCTTTAAAAATCATTCTAATGATGTGTCCAGTTCAACATGGACTTTGTTATTTGTTCTACTGTTTGCGTACGTTAATGCGAGCTAAAAGCGACCATTAAAACGATTAATGAAAGTGTTTTGTTGTTAAACTGATAGACCCAATCGGGTTGACGATTTGCAAGCGGAAGAGCAATAACGAAGAAATATTACACACAGATAAGAGACACTTTTAACTTCGAGTGCGAATGTTCGAACGCAGGGCAACCCACAGTGGCGCATGATAACGACAAAAGGGTTGTGGGTTTTGGGAACGCTAAAATGAGCCGAATCGTTTGGCGAACGTTATCTTCGGTTCCGCTCAATTTACGAGCGATCATCCAGCACTACTTTGCAATAAGAACTTTATAAATGGACAGCGAGAAAAATGGCTACCTCTCGCTAGTTCTTCATGCCATGCCGGTGATTTAAAGATGGCAAAAGCGTCTTCATTTAACCTTTTTTTTTAAATAGTTCTGATTGTGTGCACTATTCTTCGTAATCAAGCAGTATGGCTGGTGAGTTTGATGAAGCTTTAATTAAATTAAGCACACCCTCCAGTTCGCGCCCTCTTCCAGCTCTCTAGGTACAAGCTGAAATGAAGCGCAACTTTATCGCCCCGTTGTCCGGAGGGCATTGCACTTACTTTCTCTCCAGTTGCATCGCAAAGCTTCTGCACCGTCTGGCCTGAATTCTACCGAAACCGTCCACCCTTTCGGCAGACGCATCGCAATTGCTACACCCTGCACACCTCGGAATAATAAAGTGAAGCTTCAACGGTGGCCAAAGTTCATTGGGAGGTCAACGCTGAAGTCGGTGTTTTGTGTATCGAACGTTGGGGCATGCGCTTTCGGTGCGTTTCACCCACCGATGAGCACGATGTGGAGCATCTTTTATTTTTGGATGGTGCAATTTCTTTTATACCACCATCCCGTCGTGCATTAATATTGCCAGCGGGTTAATAAGTTCCGAAGCCGTCACGCGTGCCTTAATGGCGGATGGATTTGTTTGTTCTGTTTGCTACATAAAATGCCACAGTTTCCAACGCAACTTTCGCTTTCATTGGTGGGACTTCCCCCGAGCACAAATGTACAAGCAGAATTAAATATAGGGCAACAAGGTTGGTCCGCGCGGGAAAGAGCGCAACCGAACAACCATTTGCCGAATGCTCTCGTGCTCTCATTTATCTAACTGTCGCTCGGCGGTCGCTGCCTCAATTGGCCAGCATGGAGAAGATAGCAATGCCCGAATGATAGTAAAAGTGTTCTTCAAATGTCATTCAGCCAGTCTGGAATGATCCACCGTGGCACGGGTGCGCGGTTCCGTTCACACTTACCGGTTCCGGCGTTGATGTGGGCATTCTTCATGAATGCCGAACCGTGCTGCAGATCCAACATCTCACCCTGCAGCTTGTCCGCGTTGACATCGATGAGGGCCACCTCGCTGGACACATTCTGTCGGAAAGATGCAATCGGAAGGGCGAAACGTTTGTGGTTGACAATCGTGTACTCTGGTCGCGAATTCGACCGCCGCACTTGAACTTGCCCCTTCCGGGGGCGGGCGGGAAACCTACCTGGGTCAGAATGCTGAATGCACAGGCCATGCCGACCTGACCGATCCCGACCACGGTGACCTTGTTGCCGGACGAGGTCATCGGTTCGGCAATCTGGGTGAGCAGCTTCGCTTTCACTTCAGACATTGCGGGAAGGATTTAGTGGGAAGATCTTCCGCCCTGCCGGAAAGAGGCACAGATATACACACCGGTGAAAAAAAAAAAAATGGTAGAACAGATTGCGATAAGCGGTCGGTAAGCACTGGTAACTCACTTTGAACAAGTAGGTGTAAATGAACGGTTAGCTATCGTCTGTAACCGCCGGAATGTCTCACCCGGGTGAAAAAGAAAAAAAGCAACCGCACGAGTTGGTCTCGAGTCGCGTGTGTGCACTGTGGTGCGGCCAGCGATGGAATATTTGTACTGACCTCGGTACGATCCGCCGATATCCGAAACTGTCGAGAGTGCGTCGTCTCGGCGCGTTTTTGAAGGTGACCTTTTGCGTATCGGTGGGATTCTCCGCTTCCCCTGCCGCAATGTGTCCCAATCGCTCTCGGGCGGAAGATACGAAAACGAGTGTGGACAAGCGAACCGATGGAGGGTTTGCTTCCTTTTCACGCACAGCGTACGGATGTACGGGCGCACACGCGGCGAGAGCGAATGAATTCCGTGTGCCTGACGATGATGAAACGATGGGCCTGGCGTGACGGTGCGTCAGCTGTTTTGGGGTGTTCGTGGCGCGATATCAGGAGCGCATGAGTGTTGGGAGAGTTTTGTTTTCGAAATGCTCGAGCCACGTGTCGATGATTGTTAATTTTAGAAACATATTCGAATATTTATTTTTTTATTATAATCTAAAAAAATGTTACGGACAAAATCAACGGGTTAACCCTGCATTAGTCAGAAGATAAGCAAAAGCCGATAAACACACCTTCTCTTGAGTGATTGTACATGACGGTGTCGTTTGGGTTGCACTTCGTGTAGTAAATTTGATGTGATTCCTTCCCTACGATGTGTGATTCATCATTCGACGATCGACACCCGATCGACTCTTCCGAAAGCAACAGAGAGTGAGAGAGCGACTGGACCGGAATCTATGCATGATGCAACGAGGCGCTGGAACGCAGCAATACAGATGCAATGTTCTACGCAATTTGTGAAATACACGCACATGACACGACACGGTCCTAAGGGCGATGGTTGTGAATGAACCTTTTTTTCTTCCTGCCAGCTGCATTTGAACATCTGCCAAAGATCGTAGACGGAGCGGTTCGGAGCCAACGTTCTACGGCTAGGCTGCAGCACGGGATGCAGTTTTGGTTTTACTCTGCGGCATTCTTTACGCGCGGACTGCTGCTGTCAATGTCATTGCCGTGCAGGATGTGGGGCACGTGGCTTTTTGCACGTAGTACGTTGCACTAGTATGATTTATGTTTGTGAACGGGTTAGTTAGATTCAGATTGACACCATTACATTAGATTAACACTTGTTGTACTGTTTTTTTAAAGGGATTTCAAACGAGGCCTTTCTTCAAATTAGCACGCAAGAAACAATTATATTTTTGTAGTTCAAGATTCTATTTATTATTTTTTTGCTGCCTATGTCTAAAAGAGGGTTAAATATACAAATTAAAAATCCACTTGATTGCAATTATATTCGTAACAATATAATTACGCTAGCCACATAAAAATATGTCTGTAAACAAAGACAGGTTGATGGGATTCCCTTTATAAGTGTTCTGTGTATATTTAATTGCAAAATATTGTAACAACTTGACAAAAACATACTTTGCAAAAATGCATTAAATTTAACCACTAACTAATGAATAAACACAACAAATTTTAGGTATTATTTATTCGTAAAAAGCAATTTATTATTATTATATTTACAAACAAATGCATTAAATGTAGTTGCTGTTAATGAATGAATATAACAAATTTCATGAATTGCTTATTTTATTGATGATTAACGAAAACAAGAGTCATGGCCGCTTGTCATACCATCGTGGATAATATTTTTTTTCCGAAACAACAATGAGAAATCCGTTCAATAGGCTCTAATTTCTGTGTATAACATTTTATTGGATGAAAGTAAAGTGTTGGTTATTGATTTGTATTATTGATTTGAGTAAAAAAAAACATTTATTTCTCGAAACTAAAAAAAATAAACAAAAAAATAAATCCTTGCACAAAATTGAGCCGAAAACCCCTGCCCAAAGCAGTAAACAGTGTGGTTGATATGTTTTGCAGTTAAATATGCAATAAAATTAACAATAAGTAATGAAATGAAAAAAATATTGTTATTCTGAAATATTTTTGTTGTGTGATAATAATTCGTCAATAAAAAAAAAAATAATAAAACAGTTGGAGATATTTTTTACATCAGGAATTTATTTATTTTCAAGTCCATGCCAAAAAGAAGTTTGAAAAGCTTTTTCAGTACGAAACATTGATTCATATTTAGAAATGTTAGAATAGTAAAAAAAGAAAACATTTGTTTCGTGATTAAAATATGAAAATAAAATTAAAAGAACAATTAGTCATTTTTTTACATGAACATTACTCTAAAAACTAAATAAAAACCCATGATGCTCGCGCTAGCCCATGCTAAATATATTATCCACTTGCATTGATGCGACTGAAATGTGTCCTCGATGCATTCAACATTCGATCTTTGTTACATATATCCATCCTATTCTTTTACGCTGGAGTACTATTTGTTAACCGAATTATTAATTTCCTTGTCCTTCTCCGTACTTAAACGCCATCTGGCCATGTGGCTGGCTGGCCGATGTGAAGCATGCCGGATTTTTAAGGTTTCACATTCGTTCCGTTTCGATAACATATTGGCAGCGAAACCTGATGCGGCCAAAGTATGGCTTTCAGTTCACGTTTAATACAAACATTGCGGTGAGCAAAAAAAAAACCGTTCCTTTCTTTTTCTCTTTATTCCACGAACGTGGTACGCTTTGTAATGGGGAGTAATTAAAAATTCATAATACACCCAAAAATCGACATCGGTTTGCAATTATTTATAGAAAATAAAATAAAAAAAAAAACTGCTCGTTGCGACAGGTGTATAAGGAAGGATGTCGGGTGTCGGATGAATGCCACACTTCTTGCCAGGGATAACATTTAAAAACGCATAAAAAGAAGGATGTCCACAATAGCCCGATTTGAAGCCGATTATCTCAAAGAAGATCCGAAAGCTCAACGCATATCCCTCGACAAAGGGGTGCAAAACGCTTCCATCACCAACAGTGATGAAACTGTTACTGTACATCAAGCTCCACACGTCGCGGTATGCAATGGCCACCCATTCCATCAAACTGTGCCGTGCGATGATTAGATAATGTTGCTTCGCGGGATGCTCCCCTTTATTGATGTACGGTTGCCTCCCTCCCATTTGGTTCGTTGGTCAAGCCAATCTTCTTCGCCTCTCGATTGCATTCTCCAACCCTGCTTCGGTTCTTTTTTGTTGCGAAATGGGCAAAACATTTGCTTGATTTTCAAACTACACGATTGTTTTAAGCGGCATCCGTCCCGGATTGCCGGTTGAACCCAGTTTAAATATCTTAATTTATACAAACCCGCGGGAAGCTTGACGAATCGTGTGGCCAAACGCGACGAAAGCTGTTCGCGAGATGTTTCAGGGAAGGAGAACGCACCGAAAAGGAGAATGGATAAACGTTGAATGTAAAGAAGGTTTGGTGAGGCGAAAAGGAAACATCAATGAACAGTAAGAAGGTTTAAAAAACTTTCAGGTATGACTCGTTGGAAGCGAATATCGAACGAAAAAGCGTAAAGGACACACTGGGAAACAGGAAATGGTCGTGGAATAGTAGGCGAATAGGTGGTCAAAATTTACAAAAAAAAAACATTGATATAAGTCTGTGAAATTTAGTCATAAATGTAGTGTAAGGAAAATAAAGATGATTAAAACAGTGTCCTGGAAGAGTTTTTTCTTGGGAAACAATTTATATAACAATTTTTTTGCCTACGGTTCACAATATTGCAATGCTTCTGATGGGAACATTGCGAGTAAAATTGATTCCAACGGATCCGAAAAAAGCAGAAAAATATATAGAAGGAACAATGTTTAACTGAGCGTTGATCCACCCGATCGGTTGGAACAATTTAATTTCACATTTCACAAGTTGTAGCGAATGGCGATCAAGTGATGTCTTCTTCCATGCTTTCCTCCATAATTCCGCGGCGAGCAACACTGCGCCTTTCGGGCGTTCGGGCAAGTGCTATCTTTAAAGCCTCCATTATTTTTTTTCAAACATCACCTGATCTCTTGCGATCTCTGCGCAGATCTTTCACGGATGATTATGTTTTCTTCTGCTTGGTAGTCTGCCGAAGGAAACCCGTGATGAGCAACAGCTAGGGATGAGCGGTCGGAAATTTGATAAAGATCTTACGTTGATTTCTTGTTTTACCCGTCGTAACAAATCCGTGGCAGTGGGATAAACAGGGGCAGTGACGCAGGGCAACGGAGTGTAGTAAATCTGCGCTTCGATGCCATTGTGCATACGCCTGCGAGCGGTGCAGAAGCTGCATCGTTCATTAAGATTCGGACAGAACGTATGTGTGTTTTGCTGTGCTGGGTAGGCTGTGATTAAACAGAAAAAAAACTCGTACATTCTAGTTTGACAGGAAGGCGGTTCGAAATCACTTCCACGGTGCTTTCCAGGAAGGTCGTTACATTGCAAAAGGTGTGTTTTTACATATATCGGACATGCACTGCACTTCAGCGAACCGTTGAATCCATTAGATGATAATTTCAGCTTAAAAAAAAAACAATTCATGTTCACAAACTTTTCTTGTTTCAGGAAGGAATAGCTTCTTTTTAATCATGTGGAGCTTTGAGGATTATGGATGATGGTGGTAAATCCACCACCTTATTCAAACGCTTATTTGTAACGGAATAAATCATATTAGGAATAACATCAATTGGACGTATTTTTTTGTATAACACTTTCTAGTGTACAACTAGGGCTATTTCTTGGGATATCAAATTTTTTCCAAGGAACTTTCCTGTTAGTTATCCTTAATGAATAATTTGTCTTCAATTAATAAATAATTTGTGTCAATAATGAATAATAAATGAATTTGAATAATGTGTTTTAGTACATTTTTATTATTATTATTTTGCTATTGTCAACAACATCAAGAATGTTATACAGAAGCAATACTTTAAAATGGCTTCCATCTCACTGTTGCAGACATAGGATTTCCAATGTAGTGCGGAGTGTGCATTTACGTGTTCGTGTGCGTGAATTTACGGTAGCTAAGTGAGTGTGAGTGCAACTATGAATGCACTATTGATTTCAATTTTTATATAATAATGCAGTAATTAAGTCAATTTGACCCAGTGTATGAGAGACACGTAAATTAACTGATCAACATGAAAATGAAATCAACATGAAACTTATTTCTATCGTATGCCATTCGTAGTCCATTCGTCTAGACCTCCCAAAATGACTATGTTTGTGAAATATCGTTGAGCAGTAATTCTTGAGGATTGTACATTAGAACATGGAGATAAGTGACATTAAAGTTTAATGAAAAAAATGTTCAAAAAGTCCTTTGTTATTTCTTCTTGTTTTTATGTTTCTTCTCTTTATTGTTCTTCTATTTCTTCGAGGTAATCCTCCAGTCTGACTAGGGATTCCAGCAGATCCTTCCCTAGTTATTCTGCTGGGTTGTTAGGTGCTCAACTACCTCCTAATGTCGGGATGTATGTGATTTTATAAAATATTGAAATAATTAAAATACACTGTCAAATTATGTACGTTACAATGAGTTAATTTTTAGTACAAATTATTGTAAAATGTCTTCCTGTTATGCAGTTATCTGTACATAATTTTTCTTTCGTCTCAAATGATGTTTCCCCCCAAAAAAGTAACATTATTTCCCGACGAGGAAAAAAACATACAAGATGGCATTACATCGCTGCGCTGAGCGTTGCAAGGCACAGTAAGAAAGTTCTGCAAAAGCAGACAGGAAGTGTTTTCCTAATTATAAGTAGAGTTATTCACCGCCTAGACCGGGTAGAAGACTGAAGCATTCTCATTAATTAGCTGCGGTGCAGTTCACTTTCATTAGTGCAAAAGGCGAACGAATCCCGCCGGAACGGGCAACTCATCACCTTTGAGTTGATGTTTAAGTGCATACGAATTATTCTGCACCGCAACACAATGTGCAATACACATACCACTTTTTTAAACACAAAAATAGTTATCATTCTGCTCACAATAATAATAGCGATTGAAAACTATGTATCATGTGCTATAAAAAAGCATCGAAATAAGTTAAAGTAAAATATTTTTTTAAGCCATTTAATTTTAGTACAGTTGTACTAAAAATCGAATCAAGCAATTAGAACAGAATGTTCGTCAATGTTTGTTCATTCCAATCGATCGATTTTCATGCGCTTACGATTTATGCTTCGACTCACAATCGATGGCTTCATGCAGATTAGTAGTGTGCATTTTTTGTACGCTACTAAAAATATAATCTATCAATCACTCACTACACCGAGGCGTCTCGCTGACCTCAATCGGGCCTGTGGCGGAACGGAACAAAAATGGTTGGACGCGATAACGCAACCGATCCGTTCGGCAGGAAGTGTGTGCGGTTTGCCGGTTTCACAGTTCAGTTATTATTAACTGCAAACGACAATCGAAGGGCACCACCGCCGTGCGTCGCCGTGGCGCGTCCTTTGCAGTCGCTGCATTCGCAAGACAAAAGGGAAAGGATTTCGGTAAGGTTAAACAAAAGGGCGGAAAAAATGCTGAGCCTTCCTAAGCACAATTACATTCCCAGCACCGAGTTGGCGCTGGATGCAGACCAGGCTGGAACAGGTTGAGAGTTTATATATATATGCATTTTTTTTTCGCTTCGCTCTACTCTTAAAAGCATCGCCGTCAGCAGGCCCTCTTCAATTGCCGTGCCGTGTTTGCATGCGAATGGCTGCAGCAAAGATGGCTGATGGGGAATAAAATAAAAAAAAGACCGGGAATAAAGCATGCTGGCGACATGTTTTCACTCCCATGGCGATTTTTGCAGTTCACGGTATTGTTTGCGGGAGGCGTTGTAGATTTTTTTGGTACTCCGTTTGCATTTTTCTCACTACACTTCGACACGTACAAGTGTCTTGAGTACATGGCCAAGGTTTCGCCGTCTGCATCTGGTGTATCGGGTATCAGCCGGGGCGGGATTAACGTTGCAGACCCTCACCAATATCGGTTGATATGGATAGCAGCAACCATTAATGTGTGAATGTGCGTTAGTTTTCGCTTCACATGTGTGTTGGTCATGGGGAATAAACAGCAGTAAGATGTGAAAGAGTAGTAAATTATGAAATAAGATGGAAAGAATATTGAGCTATTGGAGCTATTCTAGACATGATCCACAAATAGCTCGAAGAAGTCCCCAGTATTTCTTGATGAACTTCACAGGACTTCAACCTCGAAGAGCAAGGGTTGGATCAGACTAAATTGGAAATACAAGCAACACTGTCTCTGCCATGCAGATGTCTCGGTTGTTTCAAGGCTCTATGGCACCAAACACCTCACTGCTTCATCAACTACTTACCCTTTTTCGGTATGGTGTGAATTGCTGCCCTTCCTACCGTACTCCCGATTCGGTTGGTGAAAAAAAACCAATCCTCCATCCTCCTCCTCCAGGTTGATGGGGCCACGTTGCTTGAGTTCGATTTTTTCCCTCCCCTAGCAGCCATTTACCCCGCCACTCGTTCGGTTCTGCACCACTGTTTTTTTTTTGCGCTTTAATCGTGACCAAGAAGGATCGCGCGGTGACGCGTCAGTAGACAAATAAGCTTGTCACTTCGTATAAGTGCAATGAAATCTACACCGTTTGCTGTGTAGGGGAGGTTGTCCGCATATTTTGTTTTTTTGCTTTTTGGCTGCATACCGCCATAATAATGGGTAAAAAAAAAGGGGTGAAGGGACTTCACCCATACACACTTACTGATGAAGCGTGACAATAGCTGCACTAAGGCAGGGTTTTGATGTCTGGTATGCAATTCGGGAAAGACCGTCGCGAGAAACCGAGGAAAAACGATGCCGGGGAACGGCCAGGATGTATCGAAGAAGCACTTGGGCACGTTTTCCGGTGTCGGTGTTTTGTTTTTCTCGCTCCCTTTTTGTTGTTATTGCTGCTGCCTGGCTGAGGTTGGTTCCTTCCCGCGGCCCACTGGGTGGAAAGGGGGTGCAATTGTGCGCGCTGGGAATTCGGTGTAGTGACATGGAAAATTTAGTCATCAAACATCTAGCAACCGGGTGGGGTTGTTTTGTGCGATGATTAACATTCGAGCGTTGAAATTTTATGGTAAGGGCAGGCTGATGTATGCATTGTGATTGTGACTACCACTTTACTCGTGTGTTTTCGGGACAGATAATTTTGAGGTTTTAATAGCGGTTGCTTATAGGAATTGTGTTGTCACGTTAATAACAAATTTGACACACGAATGCAACTCCTTTTATCCAAGGTTCCTCTTGGACATCTTAATATGACGGTAGTAGTTTGTGGTTCACATAGTGATTACATCATAACAATTGAAGCCTTGACTACTTATCCGTTATTGATTTTGAAACAGATCTGTCAAGTCGAGCTGTCATTTTCAAGTAACCCGAATAAACAGACAGCCGGTTAAAGCGTACCCCGGATAGTCGGATTTGCTCAACAGTGGTAATGAATCTTCCATGCGTTTATTACCATCCCTTGATGACTCCGTGCGAGAAGTCTGCCGTAGTGAGTGGAATAAATTATTGCTATCGCTTTAAGTAACTCCAATTACCATCTCTTACATTGCCCGATCGCTGATTGATAGAATCATTAACTGTCGCGAGGCTGAAACAGCAGCCGTAAAACGGTTCCGATCGCATGTTGATCGCCTGTGGAACCGTAACAAGATTGTGAATCAATCGACCATTGAGCGGAGTGGGAAAGAAACGAAATACAAAAACCAAGTAAAAGACGCCTACAAACCGGTACTTTCGAAGCCGTACGCGTTCCGGACGAAAGTCTCGAAATTCTCGGGACTTGTTTGGTGGAGCTTCGGCGACCCAAAGTCAACTGCCGTTGGGCTGTCGGCTGTACCGCACGGTGAGAGACATTCCAAGCGACGAACCTACGGTGGTTTACGGTGCGGTGATCGGGTAGTGCGCGTGTTTCCAAACCACGGAACAGGTTAAAAACTGCACACTTACGCCGAAAGTTTGCTATTTGTTGCCTCCAAAAACTCGGCGTTGTTGCGTACGGCACACACCTTTTTGTTTCGTTCTAGGTTGGAAAGGTTTCTTTCTGACTGCATCTCGTGAATCTATTTCCCCGTGGCGAACTTGTTTTATTTTTCTTTCGCTCACCTTCCCTTCTTGCTTTTACGCCACGGAAAAGTTCAACCGTGAACGTGTGAAGGATAGAGATACAAACAATAAGGAGGTTCGTTCTAATGAGAGAGGGATTCGCGAAAAGGGTTCACGAGAGACAACGCAACAAAAAATTTCATGCGAATGCAAAGAAGAGAGATCGTTGGTAGGAGAAAAAAAAAATGGAGGTGAATAAGGAAGGTGCTCAGCTTCAAACCATTCAACAACGTCCCGGTGGGACAAACGGTGCTGATGGTTGACGGTGGAGAAGGTCGGTTTTGGGAACAATCCGGTCTTGGATCGTTCGTATAAGACGCGCACAGTGGGAGCATGCGTGGAGCAGCTGTGGAGGGCAATATTTGCAATGCAAGTAAGATGTACTACAAATGGAATTCAACAGAACTCAACTCCACTGACTCCACTCCACTTGCACAACATGGACAATATATAAAATTTGAATTTCTTAAATTATTTACAAAAAAATAATAGCTAAGGAATACCTCAATAAACAAAATACACTGCTCTGAAACAATGTTTTTTGCTTCCATAAACGATGTGCTTGATACCAGATTGCGTTTTGTATTTTGTGTTCTCGAATCGCTCATGCTTTTCTATTATTTTGCGTGCCAAATTAAAACTCAAAACCTTACCACTAAACACTACAATATCCACATAATGATCAGTTGTTAACACTTAACAAAAACTTAACTTTTCTACTGCAATAACCCCGATAAACGATTATTAACTTCACTTCCAATGAAAGATCCTGGTCACGGCACCAAACGGACAAGAATGATAAATATATTGCACTGAACAGTGGTTACGTTCCCATAGTGCGTGGTAGGCTTCAGGACATTTTTTGCACAATAATCACGCATGGGTGTGCAAAAAAGAGAGGGCAAGCGCGAGCGGGACCAAGCATCAAAATCAACCTGGTGGGTCATGTTGGTGTGCGAGCACATTGCCGGGGGTTTTGATGGGTGACGACGCGCTGGTGAAGGTAGCCGTGCTAGTAAAACAAATGCCCCCCTCTTTTCTTCCTTCCCCCCCTTCTCCACCTGTCCAGTCCATCTACGCTCCGTGCTTCGAGAGCGAGGCTCGGCTGGTTTTTGCAAGGAGAAGCGAAACAAGCAGAAAAAAAATACACCAAAGACCGGATCGGCGAACGCGACGGCGAGCGCGTCGGGAAAAAAGGCTGCTTGGACCCGGTTTTCGGCATCAGAAGGGCTTCGGCAGCCGCAGGTCTAACAGTGCAGTTCTGCCCGGTGCAGCGTCAGTTAATATGTGCAATCGGATGTGCGCGTACGTGCAACGGTTGGCACTGCTCGGGTTCTGCATCGTCGCGTTCAGCGTGTTCTGGTGGTGCTTCTTCTGCAGCATCTACGTCGTAATGTTTGGCGATGCGCTGACGGCGTCGACCGGCACTGGATCGGGCACCGATCGCGGTAACGCTCAGCACTCCGCCCGGGTTGGCATGATGGCCAACTGCGACGACGGTCACTTCGGATCGTCGTGGGCCTAAGTGTGTGCGATCAAGTGTTTTGCCGGTGTGAGGGCACACAAGCACAAACCGCACCCGGAACAGAAAAAAAACGGCGAACGCATCAAACGGAACGAGATAAGCATCAAACGGTGGACGCGACAAGTGCCGGTGGAAAAGTGTTGAATGAGTTAAGGTCGCTTAAAACCCCACGAAAAAAAAAACGCCACCACGAGCGCGACTAGTTGAGATCCACTGCCTTTTGGTCTTTCGCCGTAAAGCATTGCCGAAAAACGAGAGGAAAAAAAAAAACGAAAACAGATAAAGCGAAAGATCAAACGAACGCACGGCAGACCAAAGCGTGCGAGTTAAATGAAGTTATTAGGAGGAAAATAATAATCACCGACGCGGGTTTCCGGCGCCAGGGCACGTAAGGAATGTGTTTGGCGGGCCAATTTTGGCGGCGGGCTGTTTTTGTTGTTGTTTGGTGTTGTGTTGTGCGGTGTTGTGTGCTATCAGTGAATGAGGTGCCATCCAACCGTTAGTTTACGTGCTCCCGATGGCCAAGGTACATATGTTTTGCGAGCTGTTTTTTTTCAATGGTTTATCTTGTGTTTGTGGTTGTAAAACATGAAAGTGAGCTTTTGAATGCTGGCTAGCTGATGTTATGAAGTGAAAAGTGTGGTAAAGTGGTTAGACTTGTAGAAGAATAACGATATTAACGATAAAAGTGAATGACGGTATAAAATTTAATGTTGTAACACACGAAACATGATAATGAAACACGATAAAAGAAGTAAATTGTGTACGGTGTAACGTAAAGGTAAGTTTATAATATGTTAATCAAAATATTTTACCCTCATAGGAGAAGAAGTAGAGTGATTATACGAAATAAATCCCCGTAATTATAGCGAATAGCAAAGAAAACCAACATAAATGATCATGCTAACCCTCGGGTCGGGTTCTGCATTTACAATAATAGGGATAAAGTTACATACACCTTAATTGCGTCATGTGCTGTTTTGTGGTCCCAGGGCATGATGACGTAGCAACGGGTGCATTCCCAGGAAAGAGGAAGCCGAAAAAGGGCAGCAAAATTCAATCATTAGTTCGATCATTTCGGGGTTCCGGTATGGTAAATAATAAAAACTGCAATGTTGCTTCGGCGTCCATGTTTGGGGTGGCCTGCCCCGGGACCGGGTGAAACCGGAAAACGCATGAAAAACTGCATGCAAAACAGTTGACCATCGAACAGGTCGATCTGGGCACCGATCGACGAAGCCAACTGTGACACGTTGTACGCGTGAACGCAAGCGGTCAAGTATCGAATTGCAGCCGTACCGTAAGCAGAAGTAGATGCAATTTTAATATACTCGTACACTTGATATGGACCCTTTTTACATGTTTTTGTTCACGGCCTTTATACGGCCCAACCGGCTCACTGTCGTGGGGTGAGAAAGCAAGCAAATTAAAAAAAGAAAAGGTTAGCTACAAAGCTTCCCAGGAGTCACCGGTAGACACACACACACACTCGGGGGAGACATTAAACGTATTGCCTGGCGGCCGAGAACGGTTTTACAGCTGTGTATGCTTGTGCCGAGTCATAAAACCGAGCGAATGTTTAACAACAGGGGTGTATTGAAAAGAAAACGGTTAAAGATTCCCGGTGCGTTTGGTGGTGAAGCAGTAAATGTCGAGAGAAGCTGTAAAATATGGGCGTAGTTTTGAGAGTACAACAAAGTGATTGAAAATTTGTGAAAAAAAAAATCGCAATTAAACACAGAACAAAAGGCACATTTTATCGATCGTCGAAGTAAAAGTGACTTAAGTTATTTATCGTCTTAAAAAATAATTTATTAAACTGCATTGATAAACCTAATGGTAGAATTCATAGCGAAAGTATGACATTTCTATGACAACGCGTTAATCAAAGATTATAAACCGAACTGTTGGCTTGAATTTAAAATGAATTATAGCAGATGAAC
The DNA here is from genome assembly GCF_943734725.1 of Anopheles marshallii. Lineage (NCBI taxonomy): Eukaryota > Metazoa > Arthropoda > Insecta > Diptera > Culicidae > Anopheles > Anopheles marshallii. The sequence goes on from NC_071327.1 coordinate 69,756,863, forward strand.
TAAGAATGAACTACAAAGACTGCCAAAGACTAACAGAAGAGTGGCTAAGAGTGATACAGTTTTTACCATACTTAACAGACTGTTACGACAAATGTCTTCTGCAAACAAGATCAGTAACGTATCCTTCAATCTAAAATAAATAAACATTTCCTTTAAACAAACAAAAAACGGTGTTTCGCACCGAAAAATAGCACACAGTCGAAGACAGAAGAAGAAGGCTTAAGCACACCACCTCGTTAAACGACTGCATCCAATTAGTCCAAGAACCGAACGCGATCTTAGGGAGGAAATATTTTATTTCCTCCTAAACGATTTGCGATTGCGTTCCATCCACGCGAAACGCGATCGTTCCTTCGGCTTGGCGTTCCCGGGCCGGAAAAATCGTCCTGCTCATCGGCACAGTACCGGCTGGCCGGATGGTTCGTTCATCCGATTATCTGCAAATTGGCCGTCGCGGAAACAACGGCCCGATCGGGACGATGGCAGAGATCGCCCAATTAAAGACATTTGATGGCCGTGTGGCGCACAGCATGCGTAGGCGTTTCTGGTGAAGTGCTCGGCGTGCGTTTATGTTCTTCAACCCCCCCCACTCGTGTTGTTGTTGTGTTGTGCGGATGGGTACCGTTCCCATGGTAAATGAGCCGATACGATTGCAACCCATTGCCAATTACGTATGCGGTTGAGCATTTTAATGAACTTCGGGATTCTACCTACGGTTCACGAACGGTTGATGGGGCGCTGATGAAACAAAACCATTAGCTTTCGGAGCAGAACCGTACAGAGGAATGGTATGATGATGATGATACGTTTAGTGAGCTGAGCCAGGAAGGATAATTCAGGCTGTCTATAAAATAACACTGTAGTATTTCTATATTTGCAAATAAGAGTATTCCTCCGAGAGTAACAAGCTGAAAGCTCCGCTTAGTGCTACTACGCTAAAACATTATCAACAAATGTTTAACCGTGTATTGTTTCCGATGTACTTACCTGAATGGTTTGTGCTGTGAGCTGTGACAAATAGCAAACGGGATCTGCTGTTCTCTGTAACTCTCACTCCCTACCCGTCACACGTGGCCTGTGCCATTTATACCCGCAAAGTCCTATTAGAGTAGACATGGTGGATGGGGAACCGAGCTGTCGGGGCGGAGGGCGGTCTCAATTTGATGCCCCCTAGGCAGAGTCGGTAAAAGCCACTTTCTGAAAAGAACTCAACACAACACCGGCCGAATGGTAGCATACGCGGGTGCTTGCATATCCTTTCATTGGTAAGATGGTGTTTTTTTTTGGAATGTTGCCGTGTGGAGCTGTGGCGTGGAACAAACAAAATCCCAACATTGCAGTACACATTCATTCACGGTTCGTCATCGCCAAAGATGCTGTCGACGCGGCTCCGGGCCGACACGCCAGGATGGCTGGATGCTGCTGGGTTTCTTTTGTGCAACAGGAAGAGGAAGAAAGTAATTAAAATTTATGTACGTTTCAGCACACATCATCGCAACATCTACCACGGCTGTTTGATGGCGTGCAGTAGCAAACAAATGCACCGAGCGTGGGACGAGATGCTTCCCCGGGTTTGCTTTTCACTTTCGATTGGTGTACGGGAAGGGGGGTGTTGGTGTTGGGATTCTTCACAAAACTACGGAGAGTGAAATAGGGGAGGAAAAAAAACCCAACCCATTCATGCCACTTCTTATGCGAGGGAGAAAATTATGGAATCCATGAGGAGATTACGGGGAAGGAGTTTTATGGCAGATTACTATTAGTATCCGTCGCGGTCCATTGTGGGTAACAAGTTGTAGGTATGTTTAGGTGAATACACATATCATTTACCGGCAGCCAGATTTCCTTGGCTTTAATCGTTGTTTGAAAGATGTCCGCAAGTACGGTGGCTTGCATAAACGGTGTGCTTCAAGTATCTTCTGTTTTTAAAAGCGAGTATATACAGCAGAACTCAACGACGCAAAAAAAGTACATGAATTTTGCGTTTAATGGAATGTTGAATGAAGTGCGTGAAACGTTAATTATTGCAAAGTTGGAAGAAAAACAGAAAACTGATATTTTATGGCCTTTGGAATACTGGTAGTCCCTAAGGAACGCGTTTCAACTTATACACGGATTTTGAAAATTTGACAACTAACTTAGTTTATAGCACAAATTCTACGCGAAAAAGTGGAAATTTGGTTGTAAATACCTTCGTTTGTCATATAAACCATTTGTTTTAAACTTAATTTAATGTATTTTTTCAAAAATTTGCTGAGTGCAATTAAGTGGAAATCGGAAAGGAAATCGAACATCTAACTTTGAAATATAAACGATTTAGCTATAATTGTTGTATAACCGCTATAATCTCGTTAGCGTATCTCGGGTACTACATGTACTCAAATGAATATTGAACGGATGCAGCAAAACGTCATTTATAGCAAATTATGTAAAAAATAAGTAACTGCCAGAAGAAAAAAACTGAAATGCTTAATTATAGCGAGTGAGCCCTGGTTTTGCTAATTTGTGCCTCTGATTTGCTCTAAATGATTTAAGCTTTTCTGGTGATTAATTGATTGTAAAAAGCAGGAAACTTTAAACAGGCAAAATTAAACAGGTCTTTAACATTTTATTTTTTGTACGATGTACGATGTACGAATTGTACGATGTAGTGTTCCCTGGTCTAATGTAACGATGAGGTGTTACTAGATTTTCATCATTTCATCTTTTTGTCATTTCATTGAGTAATGTATCAGAATATGGCTAATATGGTAAGTTGAAATGCTTTTTATAAAATATGTTGTCCTTTTTTTATAATATAAATACCATTGATCCCTGAGTGAATCATTTGATTCCAATTCTATACCGTTCGCTTGTTAAATTGTTTTGTATCTGTCGGATAGGACAGTGAGAGATGAGAGAAAAAACAGAGTGAATAGAACAAGAAAGCGAACACAAAAGATGGGCTACTCGCAACATGGACGAATTCGCCCAATACTTTGCGCTCACTTCCTTTGAAAGTGGTCAACCTGTCCGAGTACCCGAGTACGTTGTTTCCCTGAAAAGCTGATCGAGACTTCCCTTCGCCGCGTCCTTTTATGGGAACCACGCTTGGTAGTCGATGGCACCGCTGCTGCTGCTGCTGCTGCTGGGGTCGAGACCACCCTGGCTGAATAATTTTTCAGCCCTTCCCCATGTATCGTTCCATCTTCGGACCCGGAACCGCCCGTGCCCGATCGGCGCAGACGGTTTGTGTGCTCAAGGTGTAATTTGTGGTGAGGTGGTGGTGTACACACGGACGAAACATAACTACCGATCGGACCGATGGACCACTGGCAAAAAAGGGTAAATGAAGTTGGTGGTCGTGGACTGTTTCTGTTTTCTTCTTCGGTTCTGCATTCCGATGCATGCAAGTTTTGACTTGACTTGCTGGCCCGGAGTACTGGAACCGTTGTACTTTGTCTCGCGGGGGAATTGAGCTGGTGGCACCCAGTTGTAAAGCGGCATTGGTACAATTTTGTGCGAACGTTTGTGCCGGGGTGTATTATTTTCCTTCCTATTTATTTTTGATTGGTTCTCGTGTGTTTTAGTAGTGCATTATAGCAGTGTTTGTCGCACGCATAGGTGAATCGGAAGGTTAATCAGAATGTTTATGATCAGTAATTTGACATTTCTTATTTCAAGCAAGAATTTGTCTGAGGTTAAGGGTTAAATTGAGTAAATTTATTTTATTCTCATAACATGAATGAGCTTATCGTTATGCTACAGACTGTATTATGTTGAAGTGAATTGCGTTTGACATGTAATGTTAATTGCTAGTAGCAAACGCTAGTAGCAAGCGAAGCAATTAATTCTATCGGACAGAATAACAGAGGCTTTGTACTAGATATTATCTGTAATGTGTGTGACGCACTGTAATTACAGGGTTTTTAAGCTAGAGTGAGAGAATTGCAACTATTTCTGAGTGGAATATCAATCTTTCCGCCAACTTCTACTGCACTGGGCTCTGTTTGAAGTTATTCGGGTTCACACCTTTGCAAAGCTTTCAGTTTTCGAGTACGGGCGATTTCAGCTTGCAAAAGATTCTGAAAATTGCATGGATTTCAGATCAAAATCGACACTCAAGTTGTGAAGTATCTAGAAATAGCTCCAACTGTTTTTACATACACTGAAAACCCCTGGAAATGTTGTGCTCCCGCTGGGCAGTTGAATATGAACGATGAATGAGTGCCGTGTTGTCATTCGCTTGTGTTACACTGAATGGCCCATTTTCAAGCACGTAATTTAAGTAATCAAGTATCTATCCTTAAGTTGATAAATCATACTAATTGCTGGTGCTGTATCTTATCTAGCACGTGTTAAAGCAATGGCCTACCAGTAGCTGGTGTAGCAAACAAGTATCTCTTAACGTACATCACATTGAAGATAGCGCCATTTGGTAATGGTGTTTGTTTAAGGGTTTGAACAAAAAAATCACTTACAAACCGTGGCAAATTTGGCAAAACAGACGCCACGCCTATAACCTAGGGTAGCTTTAGGTTATCGCGTCGAATCCATTTAGTCAGCTATCGGTCCGCCGTTGGTGGGTTGTTCGGTGGAATTTTATCTGCTTTGGTGTGTGCTGCTTGGACATGCTGGTACGGTGGCACGACACTCTGCCTCCCAGGTGTATTATCTGTGTCGAAATGGTACATCGGATAGCGCGGTGAAAATGGCACCGTACCCAACGACGGGCCCTCGTCATCCTCCAGTATGTTAACATCGACACGACCAGCGGACTTTTCAAATGTGTGAGGAACTGGAAAATGATTACACGACGAACAACCATTATGAAATGGTACTACAAACGCCAACATTATGCACTACTTACCCATAAGCGACTGCACACTGCCGTGGAAGAGCTTTCGTGGTAAGGAGGAAGCGGTCGTCATGTGTGCTTCGACAATGGACGCCCTCTGCTGTCGTTGGCTGAGGTTCATCAGCGGCACCGTTCCGATTGTGATGGGAATTCGCACCTGCGGGCTGTAGGCCATACCCACCACTTTGGCAGTGACCTCCACGAAGTACTCGATGCGGATGATGGTGTCGCTGCGAGTCGGAGCTTCGGAAGGGACGAGAAACCGTCGTTCGTATCCTGCCGAACCCTTGGCATCGACACCACTGCACTGAAACTTGGCTAGCGTGTTGTAGACAGAGCGCACATGATCGTACGGTGTTTTGCTGCAGTATCTCACTCGGCGGCGCAGCTTCAGCTTCACCTCACTGATAGACTTATTGGAGCCGTTCGATATGTCCGCCTTGGCGAGAATAAACTGTCCCGGGACGTATCCCGTCATCGGCAGCAGCACGTTAATGGCGAGCGGTGGGGAACGGCACGGACCACAGTAAAAGTGTTTGATGTGCTCTTGCACTACCGCCACGTTCACTGGAGGCGACACGGTGTTGAGGTTCAGCTGATTCACCACGGTGAATGCTATTTTGTAGCTTTGGTCAAACTTCCACGGCCGTTCAAACACGACTCGAACCGTATAGCGAATGTAGCCATAATCGCCTTCAAAGGACGTGGGCAGTGTGGTTGGTAGCACCAAAGCGAACTTGTACACCTGACGACCCGGTTCCACCACGATCGGTTCATCTGTCAACGATAGAATGGAGCAAAATACGTTCAGCGTTTGCTGATGTTCTGATGATGTGGCATGCTACCCGTACCCGTTTCTGAGCGTACAAAGTCCATGGAATGTTTGAGGAAATCTTCCTTTCCTTGGAATACGATCGTCGTACCAGTGCCGTACGTTTCCGACCACAGGACACGTGCTAATCCGGTTACTTTTAGCGAAATTCCTGCAAGATATCGAAAAACACCGACACTTTCACACACAGTCATCACCACACCACACTGCCAAGCTATGTACCTTTCACTTTCTTCGCCTTCGGAAGATCAATATCGACTGTGCCAGTGAATTTTTGGCCAGCAAAAAACACACCGTGCACATTGTCATCAAACAAGATCGTACACGCGGGTGAAGATCCCATCGTTCCGGACAGATCGAGGTGGGTAGGCAAATATCGTTAAGATCGCAACTCGCCTGGAGTGGACGGGCGAAATACACCGAAACACTTTCACAACTAGTTGGTATACGGTCGAGATCTAGGGATGGAGTGTGAGCTGTTTCGCGATAAAAGACTAACCTGGACGCAAGGTTAGTAGCAAAGCACAGCGCGTAAAGCTTATCTTTTGGGCAGCAAAGCAGCGATAAGATAGGACGGGTTTGGCGAGTGGCTTGCGATTTCACTGGAGGGTTAGTTTTGGGTGAGTAGCGCATCGCATCACTTACCTTTAGCCAAAGCCGTGCAGATGTAAAATGGTGTAGGTGAGATAAGGATGAAGAATGTGGCTGAATCAGGCATAATCATCCTACGCAATTTTGATACTAGTGCTGCAGACTTGGATTAAGCTTTACATCAATCATCAATCATTAGGTTTGGAAACTGTTTGCCTAAAGTGGTTACGCCTGGATATCCGTTTTGCAATCGGTTTGATTATTTGTTTGTCTACTGCAAAGGCTATTAATTTAGCTATCTCTTAACGTGTTTTTTGAAGGCATCTTTGATTGACGATGGGAAACCCTTTCAATAAAGGTTGTTTTAAATTTGTATAAATGTTTCAAAATGATTGAAATTGCTTCGTCGCGAATCATTTTATGAACCGCGATACACCCTTCGGTTGTCAAACAAACTAAGGTTTGTGTCCGTCACTCTGGTCAATTCAGAATGGATGACTTCCAGAAATCCTACGAGCACAAACGTCTCATAAACGACTAAACTAAGATATCCAAGCCTGCAAATAGAACTGGTGGGATGTCCTACAGATTGTTTATTTGAAGCGCCTTGCAAAGGACCTGACATCATGGAAAACGTTAAGTTTACATCAATCGTGTAAAGTTGAGAAAAAATCCTATCGGAACGAAATGAACTCGTTCATTCCGTTCATTTGGCTTCACTCTGTCCGTGCTTTTTCGTTCTTTTTCGTTCCTGTTCGTTCGTTTTTCTGTTCCTGTTCGTTCTTTTTTGTTCCTTTTTCGTATATATTCAATCCAGTTAGTTTTATGTTAGTTGCTTTTCATTCCTTTTACTCTTTCCCTCTTCTTCTCATTTTATTTACATCCTTTCGCTGCTTTTCGCTCTTATTTTTATAATTCTTTTCTTTTATTTCGTTAAGATTTGTAATGTTCAAATGAGTTAGCTGGATGTGAATTATCTGCACAATAGCGTCACTTTTTCCAGTCTCTTGTGTTGTGAAGTTTATTTGGTACCACTTTGGCATCGTTTCATCCGAATTTTGCAAAAAAAAACACAATTATCAAGGTTACTGGTAAAAATAACTCAAAGTTGTTTAAATTAAGGCCCAAAATTTAGCGTTTACCTAGAACAATTGCGATCATATAAAAATGCCGCTCGATTGTTTTGTATTAATGAGAATTGTTTAATACGGTGCGCCTGATTTGGACTCGATTGGTATCCATTATATGAGTCTTGTGTGTTTTACATGACCGATTCTGTGTTGCAGTTATCGCCCGCATTTCATCATGTTCATTTGCATTCAGATTAAAACGCTACATTCGGATAGAAAAAAGGCAAGCAGCCAACGCTGGGTTCGGTGTCAACCTGGCACAAGAAATCGTACCGAAGCAGAAACATCATACGGTCGGGGTACAGAACCATTCCGGGCCTTGCTGCCAAAGTACAATGCTCGCTGCTCGTTACATATTTCATGTAAAATTCCTGCGGCCCCCAAATATGGCACACCGAATCGATCGCTATTGGTTCGCCGTCGATGGTACGCAGCGCGAACATGGTAAAGCTCTTAAGTGGACTGTCAGGCTCGACTAGGCAGCAGCCGCATTCTGAGAATCAGCAATAGCATACTTTGGCCGGACGGGGGAGCAATACCAAACCGCTTGCGCTTGCTTGGTTGTTTCCGAGCAACGCGGGAAGATGTGCTTACACAAACTCCGTATAACCCGTATGCGCAAAACCGGCCACTGCGACTCCTGTACATGTGAGTCCAACGGCTTTGTCAACGGCACACACTCGATTCATCAGAAATGTACATATTTTGTACATTTCCAGAAACGCATTTCTATGCCGTCGTCCCAGTTGGCAATGCTGATTCTTCGACACTGGCTCTGGGGGTTCGTCGTCTGGTGCCTGCTCATGCTGGAGCGACAGAACCGATCCAAAAAATCACGAAGCTGAAAAACCTATTGATTGGTGGTAAAGGTCCGGGACATAATTTGGTGTGGGGCATGCTCGGTGGGAGTACTGATTTTAATTAAAATAAATTAAGCAACTTTTCACGGTGCAACACGACCGGGCACCATGTGTTGCCGGACGGAGCTGGCCGCAGGACAACCGATTGCGGTGCAGCGATAGCCTGGATGATCGATCAAACGATCAAAAAGTGAGACATGTTTCATGTCCAAAGATTGTGACACGGTACGGATGTACACGGATTAACGGACGCTGCGAGGAGCGGGCGCTGAGCCGTTGCGCCTTGAGACTGGACATTATCGGACAGTATCGTGTATTGATTTATTCATGTTACAAAATGGAAAACGGTTTTTCTACTGGCAGCAAGCTAAACATATGCAAACGGTACCAGCTGTTACAATTTCTGTGTCATTTCTGCGTGGCCAAACGACGATGGGCGCTCGAAGGGTGTGTGTGTGTGTTTTTTTTTATTGGATTTGTATACACAACAAACCGCCCAGAACGCATCCAATTGACGAGAAAATGGCCGCATTAGCATAAGAAACAGTTACGCTACGTTACAACCGACGTTATCAAACGTAAACCTGCGACACTGTGGAAGGCAAATGAATGATCTCGAGGCCGCCAGTTGCACCAATCTTAATGTGTGATCTTTCCCCCACGATCTGGGTGCCACTACGGTAATCGGTGCACACTCTGCACCTGCAACACGGTACCCGCGCTTAATGAACTTAGCGTTGCCACAAATTTGTAGCCAGAAAAAAAAAAAAAACCACCGAAAGGTTCGTGACGCCGTTACCACGGTCGTCGACATTCTTTTCCGCTTTGCCGTTTTGTTTTCCTGCTGTTTATGCTGCATGCTCTCGTACATGTTTTGTTACCTCTTTTTCGTGGCTCGTTCGATCAAGATCGGGTCGATCAATGCTTCCCCACCGATTGTATGTATGTTTTACGGAAGAGAGCTGAATTTGGAACCACCATCTGTAGTGCTAAAAGTCGTGGAAATTGGGTTTGCTGTCAGAGTACACATTATCACAGGCATCCTTCTGGGGAAGCGAAATGTAAATAAGTGATTGTTTGATTAGTTTTATGTTGACAGGATGATGATGATGTATATTTTGCTAAAATTAATGGTTATAGCCAATGACAAAAATGTTTTGTAAAAGTTTGAAGGAAATTTTCACAATTTAATATGAGTTTGATAAGTTTTTAAGCATGATTGAGACCTTCAAGAACTACTGCCTATTTTTAATATAACGTTTACTTATAAATAGGAGACTGATTTATTAGAATAGAAGAGAAATGCAGACTCCAGAATTACTTGGAAATGAACTTTTGGCTTGGAAATTGTTTGATGTAACTCTCCTTGAAGCCTTACTATCTTCTTGCCAACGTACGATTGAAAACCCCAACGCCACGTTGGTCTCAGAAAGTCTCTCAACTTCGTACGGTTCTTATCTGCTCGACAGTGTCTATAGAGTTGTATTTATTTGCATTTGACATTTGGACGACACTTTGCAGCGCGCTACAGCTGCTGCAACCGGGGTATATGTCCAGATAAGATCCTAATTTAATAGCTGTTGTGCTCTGCGGGAACGTAGAGAACAACAATTCTCATGATTTGTTTTTGTGCTTCTACTTATATGGATTTCTAAGCCAAATGGTTGAAATTGATGTTTCATGAAGTTGTAATAAGCCATAAAATTCGGTTTTTATGAAAAGAATGCATTGAAGTCAATCCGTTGACGAATCTGAGGTCGAACCCGGTCGAATCAGTAGTCGAAAATTGGAGCCAAATGAATGTCAATACCTTCAACTAGTCTTGTTTTGTACACGTTGTTGATAAACCATCCTTGAATATTTACCACATAAGTAAACAACTTATTACATTTTTTAATTGAGTATTGTTAAGCAACAACTGTTTTTTTCTCCTTCAAGTGCTTTGATTTTTCTGATTTATTTTAATGTAAAACGAGCACCAAGTGGCAGTGCAATATGTAAAAAAAAAAATCACTCGAACATTATTCGAATCAACTCATACTTCATTTGTCACAGCAATCAGCTATGTTGCCGCTCGACTTAACGCTACGGACTAGAACACCTGGACCGGATTATTGCGGTTGTGAGGTTGACTCCCACTTTCGTAACCGGAATTATGGCTGCGATTGCAATTTGGCCCATGCAGTGCGTGACAGAACGGATTAAAGTAGGTGTGCAGCTTAAGTTGAACAATCATACGGAACCGAAACGGTAATGTATTTACAGAAAGGTGGAGAAGCATTACATTGCGTCATAGAAGTGTGGGTTCAATACGGTCATGTTTTATATTAAAAGATTTTTTATTTATGTTCCGTATTGGTTGAAAACTACAACTAATGCAAGCGTTTGCAGTTTGCACCTTTCATTAATTGATGCAAATTTCAGCTGGTCCAAACACGATTCCGTGCTTCCTTCCGCCTCCCCCAAAGACACCAGCAACGGAGAGAAATTTGATTGGGGTGGAACATGAGTGCCTATTCATACCCGTTATCCACACATTTGAAGTCGTGTCGGACTCGGGCAATTGCTGCATCCACAACTGCGGTCAAATTGAGTGTTTTCGGTGAAGTGCGAGCTCGGTAGGATCGAGAGTATGATCATAAACCGTCCACTTGAACACGCCACCACTCATACACGGTTCGAAACCATTACCATGCATTCATAAGAAGCATTTCTATGTAGTGTGTTGCGTGTTTTTTTGCTTTGTGCATTTGTTTCTGGTGAGCGTGTGTAGCTTGTGGCTAGTGTTGGGCAGGGAGCACTAGCGGTACTGTGAGCCTTTGGCTCCTTGAATGGGGTGTTCCGAGTGTATAAATTTATTTATTTATTATTTATTACCTCCACAAATATTAATTTATAAAAATCTTTGCAGAAAAAATTTCATATTTGATTATTTGTTTTAAATTTCTATTTGTTTGCGTGCTGAGGTTTAGAGTTCCAAGCTCTCCACCTTCTCGAAGGACTCATTTAATTCCCCAAGTACACGGTGATATCAAGGAGGTGGTTTTTTGGCAGTTTGCTACCAAAATTGGTGTATATTTATTAGTTTGTTGTTAACAGTTTTCTGCAAGTGAATGGAGTGCTGCAACCTGTAATTTACTGATGACAACCATAAAAATACGCAAATAGCATTACGTTTGGCCATGCTTTGTTTTTTTGTAACATTTTTCAATCGCTATCGTAATGTATGTTCATACAAAAGTTGTTGATGAGACGAGTGAGTTGCGAAACATCTGGTGCTTGCTCAATAACATTTGATGCGTGATATTTGAAGCCCTTGCATGCTGTTCAATTTATGCAGCCGGGCGCGTCTTTTTCAACAAGAGACAGTCCCAACTTAATTTAAAACTTGTTGAAAACTGTTGAAACAAACGCATTACTTTAGTTAAAAAATGGTAGAAAACATGATAATATTCCATTGAAACGTTTTGGAAATTTAATTGCAGAAATTAATTGGGAAATACCAAAAAATTTGCCTAAATTACATGGTAAATTGCCATGCAAATTGTAACAAACTATTTTTGTAAATTTAAAGACCGGATGTCAAAAAATGCAATAGACGTTAAATATAATACTTGGAACCAGTTGCTTGAGGACTCGCCTAAAATCTACTCACCCAACTCCTAGGAAATTGCTGCACAGCTCTATAAAACTCGTTCGGTTCCATTTCCTGGTAAATAATAAGAAACATAAACCTCACAATAACACAAATACTAGCCGCGTTTGCAACAGTAAGAATTGGAAAACCTCGCAAAATTTGCTCAAATTACCTTCATTGTACTGGGGAACTAGCGGAGCGAAGCACTAGCCGTCTGCCAACTACACTGGAGTGCTGTACACATCAAAGACGAGGTAGAATTTTTAATTACGGGTTTTGTAACCGTCGCTTCCTTTCCAAATGCTTTCGCCGTTCGTACGGCACCGGTTCGTAACCGCGGATCCTTTAACGCTATCCCGCCTGGGGATGGTACGGCAGCATGCTGGAGAAGGCCTATCATGCGGTATCATAAGCCGGTGCATGATTAGAATGCCGCTTTATTCACGCTCGATGCACATAAATGGTTTTGCAAGTCTGGTGCACCACTCGAGAATGTGAAGTGGTCGGGGGAATATTACGCCACAGAGCGATCGCTCATTACTGTCTTTTGAATGAAGATGTGCACAAGATACGGCGCTCTAAGTAAAAGTCCTTGACGCAATGATACTGCCTGCGGTGAAATGATACTATCGGGCGCACCGTCCACGAAAGCACCGCCAGAAGAAAGCGGTCCGTTAATGGAGTTTCTATTTTGGTGATGTTCACCATAGGGGGTTTTGTTTTTACTTCTCGTGTGTCAGCAACGAAATGTGGGTAGTTAAAAAATTGCCCATCACTTAATTTATTTTTTTCTACACCGATTGTGTTTAGCGATTACCTAGGGATTGTTTTAGAAACAAACACAGTCAGTGTCCGATCGATGCGGGATGCTGCGAGATTCATTTGCAAACCAACAGACATAAGCGGTCTTTGGCCGAAGAATGTCACAAACCCGCCTGTGCCGTTGGATGCTCGTCGCACGATGAGTTTATGGGTGCCATATTCATGTAATGTTTGCACAAATATGTTCACCGAGATGCATTTGGCTCCTGTTCTCTTGGGGTGGGGGCGTCGGGGACACAATTTTTATCGGATGATGAACGCGCGAACGATGACAGACGACGTGACAATGTACTTCAACCACCGGGGGCCTGCCGTGATGCGACGACATATCTGTGTTTGACCATGCAAATGAAGTCATTTGTAAAGTGTTTGAGCACTTTTTTTCCCCCCCGTTTTTACCCTGGCATCGTTTCAGTGCGATGGTGTTAAAAGCCTTGTTCCCAACGGGAAAGGACGATGAACTTGTTGCAAACGATTGAATGTGCTGAGACTGGCTGAATAGCGGCAACGAGCAGAGGTACGTACGAATTGCTGTTGTGCTAAACCGAAGAACTCCCCCCGTGTATGTGTGTAGTCTACGCAAATATAGTCGAATGTGGATCTTGAGATTGATTTTGAGTCTAGGCGGTTATGGTCATGGGTGCGGTTGAAGTTGGGAGTTGGCGGTGTCAGTTTTTACAAACGTTCGAAACACTCCACTGTGCAAGTTGGTGAGTAATTGGAAAGCTCCTTCTATGTGGTTATGTGGGTTGCGAATGGAATGGTTGCGTGCTAGAGCTTACTATTCCGGTGGAAATCCTTACAGTCGGTCGAATGTTCGACGTATGGATTTACGGGAAATATACACAGAAGAACAGCCAGTCCTGGCAGAAATGTTCCACTAGTTCGAGTGGATCGCGACAAATATGATTTAGTTAGCGAGCAATTGGGCTCCAAATATAGTTCTCGTCGACTAAACTATTACAAACCATGTATAGTGTTACTGATATCTGTAATACACAAATTCTTTTATTGAGCACTGTATCTTCAGGGATAATCGGTTCATAATATCTGATATGCTTTTAAGATTTAATTACTTTGCTGTTTACACTACCATTTAATGCAAAACCCATTATCTCTAACGATTTCTACGAAGAGTTCAACGATTTTCCAGGGTTCCTAGTGGAAGTTTTCAAATAAGATGTAGGCAATCTTGAATTTAGCAGGGAGTTTTCCAATTTTTTGTTTGTATCTTGTGAATATTGCAACACAAACCTTGAGCGGGAAAGAATGGCATACTCAGTCGTACTTTGACAGACTTGAGACTATCAGGAGGGGGGCAGAAATATGACTCAAATGTGCAAATGGCATTAGTTAATTCTGACCTTGTAAGACTTCTTAACTGCCATCCCGAGCGGGGTATTGTTCGAACATTTTGGTACACCGTACTCTCGTTACACGTTACACTAATCGATTTTCGGGTCGTGTCTGACCCGTTGGAGGACGGTGTCATGAACATGACCATATTGTTTTTACACTTTGTTAAGTCCCTTACGAGTTACGCTTGGTTCGTGTTACAATAAACGCCAAAGGGTTTTACACGTACGTACGTATAAGACGGACGTTTTAATGTATGCAGCGTTGAACAGCTTAAATTTCATTTCGAAAGAGACTCTGAAGTATGTAGATGTGCAGTCTGCAAGGTCTCTCAGGTCTGTCAGGTCTATGATGTCACATTTGTACAGGTTTCAGATTCAATTCAGTCCACCAGAAATAGTGAAGTCTTCGCACAGATAATAGATTGATATAAGTAGGCGATTGGACAGTGGGCAACGTCAAAATGACAGTTGAGCGTTGACCCAGCCTGGAAAAAAGAGACAACTGTCAGATGACAGTAGGAGGAAGACGTATAATAAACGTTCGTTATGTTACAATTTCAAATTATCTGCGGTTATATATAGGATCCTTCTTTGTCCTTTCACACAATTGGGATTTGAAATCCTTGTGTGTTAAGTGCATCATTCAGAACATACGCATTTTCGCAATGGTTATACGTTTTTAATTAGTATGAAAATAGCAACTAGGAATAGTAACGAATTTAAGACTTACGGAACAATATTTGAGATAGTATATCGAAACATACTTTAATTGTGTGTCTCTCTGACTTCTTCTACTCATTTCAGCAGCTTCGTAAAACATGAAGGATGTTGATTCGATCCAACAGCCACCTGGAGCAACATGAATCCCAGCTTGCACTCCAACACTCCAGCACACAACTTCAGTTCTTCGATTGAAGCGAGTTTGGAACGCTTGTCGGCTAGCAGCAACGCAGTGATACAAGTGGACTCTCTAAGCGCTTGGAGCTTAGAAGCGGAAGCAATTTCGATGATCGACGACGAAATGCAGGTGATCGACACGATCGATCAGAGCTACTGGAATGGAAAGTTTGTCCCACCACCACCGAGACCACCGTTTCTAGAGGAATCGATTGCCCCGGACGGTCTGACCACCTGTGACCTGTGCTCGTGGGCCTGGCAGGACAAGGGTACACTGTCGCTGGATGGAGCGATAAGTACGGCTGTTAAGAACAAATAACACTAGAAAGGGTAATTAAAAATGGGTTTCTTTTGCAGAGGAAATTTTCTCATCATCCGACACGAAGGAATTTAATTGGACATTTGCGCTGATAGTAGTCTCGCTAACGTCGGCTTTTCTCGGTGCCATAATAATGATAGTATTTCTTAGATGTAAAAGGTAAGGTCGTAGCACTGCCGGAATCGGAGGGTAGCGTGTAAAATCGGATTCATAATTACTTCGTTACAGGATTCGAACTAACCAGCATGGACTCCGGACGTTGTGTTTCGATTCCAGTAGTACAAAGGATACCAGCGGGTTGAATTTTGATAACCAAACATCGAAAAACTCGACCAACGGGTCATGTAGCCCTCGTAGTACAAATTCCGGCCTGTGGACCTGGTTTAGCAGCCGCAAGAACCTATCCACACCGGATCAGCTAGTAAACTCCCACACGCTGCCGGTGGAGAACCATTACACGCACATGGACGACAATAATTACAATCCCGTGCAGATCGATGAGGCGTCGTACGCGGAAGTGGGCAACGAGATAGGTCCCTCCGAAACTACCTCCTACAAATCCGGCTCCGTACAGCATGTGAGTAAGTTTGCTTTGCTTTGGTGCCGTTTTTTCGTTGTGTGTTGAGACAGACGTAGCTGTGGTGGTGTTGTGGAGGAGTAAAATAATATTAAATGAAAGCAAACGACAGCTTAAAGATGGACCCTTTATTGCAGGGTGCAGACAACGACATTCTAATAATGAACTGTCCGCTACCGGCCATACCGACCGGCTCACACAGCGCTAGCGGAGGTGCTAGTGGATCGGGCAGTGCGTACTATTCCGGGCTGCTCAACAACGCCAATATGGCCGGCGGTGAGGATGAGGACGAGCGTCCGTACGAGATTGTCGATTTGAAGGAGATGTCATCGCCCCACAAAAATCATAACGTCCAAAGCCACTTCCTGAACGAAACGAACAACCTGCTGACGATTGAAAAGCATTCCGAAACGCTGCCGGAAGGGACGATCAGTGCGTCAGACTATGTTTGATAGCTAGCTAGCTGTTAGCCGAATGTTTGACGGTCTGTGTTTGGAACCGGTTGGAACACAACAGAACATTCTAACCGCAGTCCAACAGACGCGAAGAAGTGTGTCTATTTATTTGATGATTCTCGACCAACAATCCAAATACTCATTTCAATCTGAATGGAATATTTTAGCAAGTGCAGCAAGTGGTCTGCCTTACTTACTTACTTACGACTTTACATGGCTGATATTACTGATTACATTTTAATGCTTCAATGTGTGAGGTAATGAAGAACCTTTCACGCCAACAAGAGTAACGAGTCATTTATCGTAGGATGTGAACAAATTAGTTTTTAGATCAT
This sequence comes from Anopheles marshallii, assembly GCF_943734725.1. Lineage (NCBI taxonomy): Eukaryota > Metazoa > Arthropoda > Insecta > Diptera > Culicidae > Anopheles > Anopheles marshallii. The sequence goes on from NC_071327.1 coordinate 69,773,513, forward strand.
GAAACAATTATGGCTAATAGGACGGTAGTGCGATATCGCTAGATTACAATTAATTAAACAGACTGTCCACGTTTTATGTGTGCCCGTGTGCCTATTACTAAGTGTGTTTCTGTGTGTCCTGCGTTTCATCCCCAGAAGTAGCCTTAGTCGTCCGAAAGATTGATCAGAAAGCAGTAAACGAGTAGCGCAAACGCGGAAAGAAAACACGAATCAAATAAATATCATTAGCATGTGAAGCACCTTTCCCGCCCGAAACCGTACCTTTAGATTGTAAAAGCGTTTTTTTTTTCTCTCTCTGTACAAGAACTAGTCGTAAGTGTTAGTGGAGAGCGGACTTAGCATTAGAATTCAAAATTCTTACAGAGTACATAAAAGAAAAACAAACATTTACATGAATAACAAATGAAACATTTCATGCAGGTAAAATTAGGCACAATAGCACAGCAACAAGTATGTCTGACTGTGTTTCGTTGTATTTGCAAAGGAAATACACAGATTTGTCGTGGGAGAGCGATTTCATCATCGGTAGCGAGTTTGAGTAGGGGTTTTGTAAACATTTTTGTAAACACGGCTGCCAGCACCATGTTTTGATGCGACAATTTACAAGGCAAATAAATAGCGAGTTTCGTCTAACGATGTGAGTAAAGTTGTTTCGATCTGCTTAAGGTGTAAGTATGTGTTTGGTGGTGAACTTAAACAGTGTCTGCGTATTGTACTTACGCTACAACCGCTTCGTAGTCTTTGGGCTGCTGCAGGAGTCCTCCAAATCGCTCATGATCGAGCGCCGTCGTCTGCCAATCCAAAATCCCAGCCTTTCTGGTGGACACATCAACGCTATCACTCCATCTCATTTTGGGCCTACCTCCTTTGTCCATGTCGCTAGGTTTGATCTACGGGCTAGATCGTCCGGTGTCATTTTCATGACGTGACCAACCAACTGGAGCTTGGCGAGTCTAATCTGCTGTACGACAGTAAGATGCCGTATAGCTCATAAAGCTCGTCATTGTAGTGACTCCTCTATTGTCTTTCCACACATACGGGGCCAAAAATCCTTCTGAACATCTTTCTCACGAACGCGGCTCAATCCTTTGGTTAGCATCCGCTACGTAGGAGAGCCGAGAACCAATGATGTCTATGTCATCAGCGTATTCGAGGATCTGGATTGACTTTTTGAGGATGGTTCCCGAAATGACTACCTTGCAAGTTGCGGATGGTCCTTTCTAGTGCTAGGTAGAAGAGCAGACAAGCCAGCCCATCTGCGTACTGTTAGTGCTTAAAATTTCCAGAACTCCACCCGTTGCATTCGCTTTATAATTGGATGCCTGAAATTCTCTTCATGAGATGGATGAATTCATGTCGATGATGAATCGGATATTCAAAAGAACTCATCATCATGAAAACGTTCTCTATACAATCCTTCTGATATCCTTGCTTCAAAGAAGAGTCATCGAAGATCTTCGAAGGTAGTTCTATTGGATTGAACTAACTCAGTTGATTAGGTCTGTGAACTGAAGATATTACTCTTCGATAGTTTCCAATGCTAGTACATGTGTAATCTTTGCCAATTACCAACCTATCGATCACTTAACGATCGATGAAGGAACATCACCACGAAGATCTTCATAACGACTGACAATTTAGCGGATGTCAAAATTCCAAGTTTCTTAAGTTTTTCTCTGCTCAATGGGTCTTCGACACAGCCCTCGTGAAGTGACACATTCTCAATTTTGCAGATAAAAAATATCAGCTGTCACGCTAATAGTTATATGAGTATTTTGAAAATTTAAAAATGGATGGATGTAGAAAAAAGCATGCAATATTCTTTACAATATTGTTTGTTATGAGAGAAAATTATTGTTTGCAAGCAGAGAGGGAGAGAGAGAGAGTAGAGAGATTAGAAATCGCGGTCAAGGTGCAGATGTAATCCGAGGCAATTTATTTTTTTTCACTTGATCACTTAATCAAAATGAAAAAGAGCAACCAGTAATAACGGAAGAGGTATCATATTGATGTTCAAAAAAGTACCGTGAACATGAAAGTAATCAGCAACAATTAAACTCTCATAGAGATGTTGATTTGCTAAGAACTTTATCATAAAACCAAAATTATAAATGCAAAGATGCATTTTACACAAATTAAATTGATCGAAATAATAAACAAATAATTTTTTTGTTCTTCGTGAATTTCAACATTCCAAAGCCATTATGCAGTCATTTAGGGTGAACTTGTACACCATGTTTGCATCTTAAACCTGCATCACGTGCTAGATGGTCGGGCAAGATCGACCATCCAGTTCCGTAAACCAAGAGTTTAGTAAGTTGATGTTTTTGTTGTTGGTTTATTAATATAAATCTTTATCGTACAATATATACGGGTAAAAAAAAATCATAGATTCATTCGTCCGCAGCCGGTGTGTGCGCTATGCCCTTTGAATACCTTCGTTTGCATTTTTAAATAAATCGTCTACCAGCGATAAAACTCCATTGCCAGCTCGTGATATTGTTATTTTGGTAAGTGAATTTTTATCAGTAAACTTTATTCTTTCCTTTACAAGCGGTTTTGTGTGCTGCATTGCATTAGCGTTTCTGTTTGCATTCGGTGAGGTTTGCTCCACCGATTGCGTTTTTTTTTTGCTGGGTTTAATCCACTGACCCTGCTCGGCCGATCGCATGAACCCCGTGATGGTCGGGTAGAGTATCCACATTTCTTCAGAGTAGAAACTAGCAGAGTAGCAACGTTTCACAAACAAACGACGCATTCGTTAAGATCTAACGCTTTCTAATGTAAAGAGCTTTTGCTGATGTTGAACTGGAGATGTTTCGCGGTGCACGTAGCCGCGTTTCGTGCGCTCTTCTATCTTTTAAGGTTGTTGTCGAATTGGGTTTTAGTTCGAGTAACTTTCCATCTTATGCTGATTTATGCTCCATCTGGCGTTGTTTCGTAATAAAAATTAAAGTACGAGGAAGACGCAAATGTTTGAACACAACTATACACAACGAAAACAAACGGGAGGAGGGGGGGGGGGGGGAGGAACGTAAGATCGAGGAGCTAAGGAAAAGAAAGGAAGAAAGTACACAAAAATTCTGCAAAACACAACACGTACACGCGTAGGATGCGCATTCGCAAGAGAAAATCGGCTAAAATAATTCAATGAACCAATTCGGTAGGCAGCGTGCTGTGTCCAGAGCTGGGACCCCCGCTCGTGTGCCGATTGCCGATCGCAATGTCGGACGAAACCGTGCGGGGCAACTCTGGAGGCGTTGGGATATAGCTACATTTAGGACGACGATTCGTTGATGGTCCGGGTGGTCTCTTGCACTAGGTAGACCTGCGAACCGGGCACGGTCGAGGTGGTGACGAACGTACGGTGCTTGGCACGGACCATGGTCAGGTTGCTCTCCGCCACATCGGCACGGTCTTCGGCGGCTTCGAGCTCTCGCTGGAAACGGCGAACCTTGGTGACGCACTGCTGTGAGCATTGTTCCTGCAAACGATGCGTGATAGGTTAGGCGTGTGGCCAGCGAAACCGCGACGGGCGCGACCAATGTACCTGTTCGGTTAGCTGACGCTTGTAGGCAGCGATCTTCTGGTTGGCCTTCTCCAACGCGTCCTGCAGAATCTGGATGTTCTTCTGATCCTCCTCGATCTGGATGTACACCTCCTTGACCGAGCGTTCCTTCTTGCGCAGAATCTTGATCGTTTCGGCGTGCTTTCGTCTTTCCTCATCCAGTTCGACCTCGATGTCGCGCAGGCGGGCCTCGAGCTTGTTGATGATGCGTCTGCTACCGGCCACGGCATTGACCTCGACCTCCTCCAGACGGATGGACAGTTGCTGTACAGGGGTTCGCAACCAGTGAGTCATTGCGGATAAGCTTGCGATCGGTGGCTTACGATAGACATACGAATGTAACATACCTTAACCTCAACCTCCAGCGACTTCTTGATGGCTTCGATCTTGACGATTCTTTCCTGTTCCTCGTGCAGCAGCTCGACGGTGTGCTTAAGCTCAACCTGCCAAAGTGACCGATCGGTTGTCGGTAAGATATCAGTCTGCAACGCGCAGCGTTCGTACATACCTGAATCTTCTGGTAGCGCTCATCGCTGACACGCAGCTCACGGGTGACTTCTTCGTAGTCGGCGGCCAGGGTCTGCAGTTCGGTCTCCAGCTTGGCCTTGAGCGAGGCATAGTTGGCGTTAACCACGCTCAGCTCGTTGATGCGCGTAGTGGCGTCCTCGAGCGACACCTCCACCTGGCGCTTGGCACGCAGCGACGAATCGTAGTTGACGCGGATCTCCTCCAGCTCGCCGGTGAGCGACTGGATGCGGCGCTGAGCAATGCCGTACTGATCGACGGTCGACTGCAGCTGGCGCTGGATCTCCTCGTAGTGCGCCTGCATCTCGGTCAGCTGTAGCGACTGCTTCTTGATCGTCTTCTGCAGCTCGATGTTGGTGTGGTTGGCCACATCCAGCGACATCTCCAGCTCGGTGATCTGGATCTGCAGCTTCTTCTTGATGCGCATGACCTCGCTCTTGAGCTTGGTCTCCGCCTCGACGACGCGTGCATTCAGCTGCTCGATTTCGATACTGGTCTGCTTGCTGCGGGAGGGAACAAGCGGAACCAGAGGGTTATAGTGAGGGTTTAGGGTGCGTAAACAGGTGAGATACTACAAGCGCCATACGGTGATTCATTCAAAGTACGCGATTGTCGGGTAGGCTGCGAATTGCTGTCGAATTGTCGCAATTGATCTCCACCGTTAGCAGATTAGATAGACAGAAGTTAAAAATAAAATAAAATTGACAACAAACTGTTGTTGGTCACCGTCTTTTACCCGCTGCACGACAACGCTACGCACGAAAACGGATTTCCCGTGTTATTGTTAGATCCGGTGAGTCATAGCCGTGTATGCGACAGACTTTGGTTAGGTGTTTTCGGGTACCTGCAGTAGCGTACTATAATTAATTGCATGAAGCTGATGTCTATCAGCACTGTCATTGGATCGAGTGAATCACAACAAATCGTTCGATGAAGTACAGTGTGTGAAGTTGTCATTTTTGCTAGCACCAATTTCGATATCAAATTATGTAGCTTGTAAGATGACAACAAAATGGCGAACAGAGGAATGTCCAAGAAGCAAACACCCATGTCGTAGCGTATTTGGCATTCTGCCGAATCTGCCATATGTGCGCGTTGTGAATATTATTAGATGCGACACAGTAACGTGAATGTTAAATAACTGTCGTTCTTGGGGAAGTATTCGTGAAACGGGAAAACTGTATGCATGCCTGTTCGATGTGGGCTTAGATTGTGTAAATCCCAAAGCTTTGCAGATGAAATTCTTCGTCTTAAACCGAACCGATTTGTCGGCAGTTGCCGATGGTGGTAAAGTTTATGAGCGGCGGGTCGTAATTATTTATTTTTTATTAATTAATAAATAAATAAACATGATCTACTCAGCCCAACCACGCTCGTACAAAGCGATAAACCATGAGCAATGAGTTGAGCAGTGAAATTGCACATTATGTCCTGAGTAATTGCACAATATTAAATTCAAGCAACTTCAACATCAACCACATACCACGTCTATGATCGTACCGGCCACAAGCAACATTTGTTCCCGCGGGTGACACGTCAGAGGAGCGCAAGTGTATATTTATGTAATAAATTAAGCATTCGGTTGACAAGACGGTGTAAGCGCGTGCTGCGTTACATGTGTTTTGCACAAAGAAGAGGCAAACCAGCAAACTCGTAATATACAAATAAATAAACTTGAAAGTTGTGTCCCGTGGTTTAAATCGCACAAAACAAAAAAAAGTGCTTGGCGGGAAAGACTAGCCAACGAAAGCAGTTCAAGGTAAAAACGGAACAAACCGTACGCGGTGGACTACAAATAACCTTTCCCGGCACGGTTTGCGCCGATCGGTATGCAAAAATAGTGAACAAAAAAGTAGTACCGTCGGTATGCAAAGACCTCAAAATGGATGATCTTGTGTGTGGTCGCTCATTCGTCAGACCGGTGGCAAACCCCGCTGTCTAATATTGTGCGAATGCTTTGCCGCTAGAACTCATGAACGAAGCAGCAGCGTATGTAAATATAAATTTAACTTTGGGGAAGAAAAAAAAAAAAAAAAACACAGCATTGGACAGACCATTCTGGTCTGGTATTTATAAGCATTATAGGTTCACTCTTCAAATGCTAGTCATCGCAGGAACAGGACTTGTTAAAAGTCTTGCTTAACGTAGTGGAGCGAGCTTGATGAATGGGGACAAAGATTTGCAAATTCGCAGCAAAAAACGAAATGCGAGTTGCGGCGAAAAAGTTTGAGCGAAGATCGTCGATTAGTAAGATTTATAAATGCCCATAGTCCACAGCCACGTGCGTTCGCGGGGTGTGTGTGGGTGATCGGAAAGAAAATGAAAAAAAAGGATCGCTAATTATGTACAAGCAACATTTCGCATTCGCTGCAAAAAATGTCCACCAAGCAAGCGGTGACACGCGAGGTCACTGACAATCTGACGGTTGCATCTTGAGCGATGGGGCATCTGCTTATGGACTTTGAGCAACAACAAAAAAAAAGATGGACGATATAGAAATTTCGAGCACCGAGTTGATGGCAGAGAGTCGGCATACATTACCTTACTTGGTGAGGCAATGGGCTATTGTTTTATCTTCTGGAACTCGTTGACAAACAGCTCTCTCTCTCTCGATTGTAGGAGAGTTGTTGTAGTATTGAGGGTAATTGGGGGCAGAAACCTTTTGTGCGTGTGTGCGTGTGTTTGTTAGTCAAAGGGCATAAGAAGGACAAACGAAAACTGCCAGATGGACGAATAAAGCTCGACTCGGAACTTCGATATCTATAACACCTAACACCACTAACATGTTGGTGATCTTCAGCACAAAACATGTTCTCGTTCCTTATCACTGGACAAACTAACACTACCTTACGAAGGGAGGATCGGCAATTGTTTTTCTTTTTTGTTTTTGGCAAGATGCAAGAGTAAGATGACAAGATGCGGCTTGGGCGAATTAAATGATGAGGTGCGTAGATGGGGTAGTTCACCTGGTATCATGCAGAAATTCCTGCGTCTTAACCGCAAAGTTCTTAATCTCCCGGCGCACATTGTCGACGGAGGTGTGCACCGCTTTGTACTGCGTGGAGGCTTCCTCGGCCGCCTGGCCGACGTCCACGGTGCTGGTCGAGCGCTTGACAATGTAGCGCACCTCGCTGTTCGCCCGGCTGCCCACCTGCTGCCGCGACACGGACGTGCTGTACCGGCTGCTGCTCTGGTTCACCGTGCGTTCCTCCGATTCGCGCGTACGGCGCGACTCGTTCAGCAGGATGTTCTTGATCTGATCCGCCGATTTGCCCTTGATCGCACGCTTCAGCTCCGGCGAGATGTCGTCCGCGCCCTTCAGATCACCGTAGAACTGGGTACGCTTGATCAATGCCATCCTGTCGCGTCGTTCGGTTGCTGCGTCCTGCGCGTTCCGTTCGGCCACTTTGCGCTGGTAACGTTCGATCACACTGTCCGCGGGTACGTGCTTCTTGAGCCTTGCTGCGTCGGCTGTCGCGGTCACACTGAGCACCGAGCGCTTTATATCGAATCGGTAGTCGGGTAGGTACCGTACCGCCGTGTCGACGGCTGCCTCCGACAGTCGGACGACCTCCCGGTCGCTGTACGGTCGGAAGTGGAAGTAGCCGGTGTGATAGCGGTTGAGACCGCGTTCCTCCGTGTACGGCAGGTACGGGCACCGTGGATCGGGCCGCGGCGCCGGTTCACCATTCGCGCACTTCGCATCGAGATAGTCGATCATGGGCTGGTAGTAGTGCATCGCGTGCCCGTAGTTGTTTTGGTAAATCTGGGTGGGGATGAGCCGCTCGCGTCTTTCGCACCGGTTGTCCAACGCAAACAGTGGTGCCATCTAGCTGGTGCCTGCAGGAGCTTTACGCAGTCAGGGAAGCGATCGCGGAGAAGGAAAGCGCACACAGTCGCAAATGGCGTGGCTGAGAGCGAGAGAGCGTGATGTTCGCTGTGTGTATTGTAAATCGATAGATTCCGACTGCCAATATTTCGATGAATTTAGTCCTCCACCAATACGCACACACACACACACACCCCCCGCCAGGAAGAGGTTGTTGCGAATGTGTTTCCTAATTAATTTCTAGCAATTTGTCTGTCTGATTACAGGGTTTTTCGTCTCTTTTTTTTGCGCTTATTTTCCCACCAAACACACACACACGCATACAAAGCACAACTTTGTTCTAACCACCCCCTGTGACCCCCCTGTTTTGTCTTGCGCTGTCTTTGTCTACGCTAAACCACGGGAAAGAAAAGATGCCATAAGAAAACACCGGTGACGTGACGATAGCACTAAAAACAACATTGAGACCTTTTCGAAATAGAACAAATGATTCGAAGGTATTTTTAGCGCATGATAAAGGACAATGAAATGCACTGATGGCAATGATTAGAGAGACGGTGCGCGAATTACGCACCGTGGATGAGGGTGCTGACGTTCAGACTCCGATTTCAGTGGTTGAACATTAGAGGAAGGAAAAACACATACACACACAGGCACAAACATAAATTTGCACGATTTGCTGCCATGTTTTCGCAGTAAATTAATTGAGCAATTACACGATTGTGGGTACAGTTTTATGGCGCACACGTTCCGCCACACTCGGTTCATTATGAAATATGGCGAACGAAACTCGTGACTGCCCGGGGGTTGGAGGTTTTGATGCAGCGTGCAGCGTATTGTGGTTATTGAAATTCGTTAATTATTGGGTGATTAGATTTTATCCAGTTCCTAGCCAGAAGTGGGCGAAAAGGTGGATTTTACGAGGATCGATTCTTCTGTGGCACAGCAACTTCAAGAGCCATTCCATTGGGTTGTAGAAGGTTGGGATGTTTTAATTATGTCCCGTTTCTTCATATTAACCTTTTTAAAATCCTTCAATAGTTAGAAGCAACTGCTATATTATAATATAGCTTATAATATATCATATAGAAATATTTCAACTCAGCTTTATCGCACAGTTTCCATTTCATTTCACATGGCTTTGACATAACATTACACCGCGATGACGTTAATAGCCTTCAGTGCTGCGAGCTTTCAACACTGTGACATCGTAAAATTAGTCAAATGTCACCCCAGGCGAACCATTTTATGTAGCCAATAAAGCGAAGAAATCGTTTGCACGATGGCTGTCACGATCTATCGACACTTTTGCAATAGTTGAAGCGTGCTGTTGATGCAGAGTTCTATTTATGGTTGCCTTTTCCCGCGCCCATTCCAGCGAGCGTGACCTAATTTGAAGTGAAAATCACCAGCACGAAATGGCTCTAGCTGTGTTGCGGTCGTATCGACTGTTGGCACCGATTCGATTGGCTTTCTAATAAAATTCTCACCCAATAAAGTGTCCTTGACGATCACGAAATTAGAATATTCTATTAGAAGCGAACGATCATTAGCACAGACGATGGGAGAAATGGAAGAATTGGGAGAAAAATGCTCGATATCTTCGAAGGTCACACTGTTTTGGAGCACTGTACCGGTCTTCACCTTGGCTGTTTGTTGACTGAAACTAAGGTCAGTAGCAGTCGGTTAGGAACGGGGGAAAACTATCGCGCTGGCAAAACCAAAATCAATCGGGAGATCGCTTGACACCCGAGCGAAAGTGATCGGACAGCGATGCGGTAACGGAAATGCATTAACCGCTTCGGTTTGCAGTACTCGTGGCACCGAACCGCCCGTGTCAAGTGTAATTCACTTTCGGGAGCAGTGCCACGTATCGTAATGTAAGGACCGATCGATTATCGAATGCGGGCAAAAGCGAAAGGAAACGGTGCACGGGCATAAGATATTTTCGTCCGCCACTCGTTCCCTTTTGCCGGTTGAGGACGGTAATGGCGGACGTACCATTCGATTGTTTTTCATCGGCTTGCGGTCAACAAACTGTGCGCGGTGCGCTCGTTCTAGGAAGAAGCGTACCGTAATTGTTTGATTTTAACGAACGGTTGTTTAAAGGTCGTTTGCAGAAAGTGGCACAAAAGAACGGCGGCAAGCGTGTACAGCACACATCGCCGGTGATGCAGTTTGTTTGCTCGGCTGCAGATGGAATGCTGAATATTGTTTTGACGTTTCTGCACGCTAATTTATCGGTGCCGCCAATGTTTTATGAGCGGAATGAACGGAACATTAAGGGCGAAAATTATGTGACTAATGATGGAGACGCCCGGTAGTTTGTACAAAAATCGTGAGTGAAGCATTCGAAGCAGCGAAGGGGAGCAGTGTGAGCAACGGTTTTTTTTATGTTGCTGCAGTACCAAACCATTTTCAGTGTTATTTGACCTGAAAACCTTTTCTCCGAAAAGTGTCTGCACTAACCGGCATTGTATCGTTAAGCGAACGCGTGGAATTCTACCCCCGGGGGACACTTTTGCCAGTGCGCCATAGATAGAACCACGCGGTACAAATTTGCTCGTTGGCAATACTTGGCACAGAAAGCCACCGGCGTAGTATCTCACTTGCTGACGTGACATTTGGTATTGTTAGCATCATGTGGCGATGCTACTGCTACTTACCGAATGGTTTCAATTTCTTCATCCTTCTCCAACAGACGGCGCTCGGTGTCATGGCGGAACTGGCCGTACTCGCCGGCAAGTGCCTGGGCACGCTTCTCCTCCGCCTTGCGGCCCTGAAAGTGCAACAATAAAGTGCAAACCGTGACTGGGCTGAACGGAGCTATATCCCCCCCTCCCCCCCTGGGAAGCATCCCACAAACTTACGGCCTCCGCTTCCTTGTAGGCGGCGGTCAACTCCTCGCGCTCGTTCTCCAGACGACGCAGCTCAACTTCATACTCGTGAAGGCGGCGCGTCAACTCGGTAACGGTGCTGCGGGACTCGTGCAGCTCGTTCTGCAGCTTGTTATTGTCGCGCCCGAGCTGATCCTTCTGCTCGCGGGTCTTGTCCAGCTCGTGGGACAACCGCTGGAAGTCGGCAGTGCGCTGGCGGAGATCGCGCTGGGACGCATCGTACAGCGCAATCGTTTCCTCCAGCCGGGTCTTGATTTCGATGTTCGTCTTCTCGAGGATCTCGATGCGCTTGGTGTACTCGCGGATACCGTTGTTCGCCTTCTCCAGGTCGATGATCAGCACCTCGATCTCGCTCGTCAGACGGCTCTTCTCCTTCTCCAGCTTGCTCAGGCGGGCCTGCAGCGATTCGATGTGCTCCTCCGACTCGGTGATGCGCACGGTGTACTTGCGGCGGATCTCTTCCACCTCCTCGACGCGCGCCATACATTCGGCCTCGTACTTGGACTTGAAGGTACCGGCCTCACCGTTCGCCTTGACGAGCTGACGCTCGAGGTCCAGCCGGGCCTCGGACTCTTCCTCCAGCTGCAGGCGGATGGATTCCAGCTCGGTCTCCACCTGGTGCAGGCTGGACTCGAGCATCGAGCGGCGGCGATCATCCTCCTCCAGGCGGCGTCTCGCCTCCTCGAGCTGCGAGTTCAGCTGGGTCTTCGAGAACGAGATGCTCTCGACGCTGAGCTTCAGGTCCTGGACCGACTTGACCAGGTCGATGTTTTCCTGCGACAGGCGCGTCTTGTGCGAGCTGATGTCCACGATCGTGCGGTTCAGCTCCTCGATGCGAATGCTCAGCTCCGTCACCTGGACCTCGAGCTTCTCGATCGTCTTGATGCTGATCTGCTTGTCCTTAGAGATGCTTTCGACCTGCGACAGCAGCTCGTAGATTTCTGCCTGCAGCTTCGATTTTTCTTTTTCGACTCTGTGGAACGTGAAGAAACAAGAAGATCGAACGCGTCAGCAAAACCCTTGTCACATTCCCCTTGTTCCGTGTAACCGACATCCGTCGGGTTACAGCGCCGAGGTGGCGCATGCATGCATCGGCAGCCATCGCAAGGTGCGAAAAAACAACAGGTGATCGGCAAATGGCTGTCGGAGATGAGTGTACAGCGCTACAACTTCTCCGCTCCGTGCGGTGTGGAACGATCATCGCCAAAGTTTCGTGCGCCTACCCGACATATTTGGCCCGTACTTGCTGAGCAGCACGTCCCAGGTCTTAAAATAGACCGCCAGCCTCGAAACCTGTCATGTCATTTGCCCAGGTTTTACGCTGCTCTCGCCAGTGCCGCCATAACGTTCGCCATGGCGTTCTTGGGACGCATCGTTTTCTGTTTACATACCAGGGCGGACCGAATGATGATGATTGCACCGAATCACCACCACCGTGTCCCGGGTCCTCCCAGCCATTCGGCGCGGTATGAAAACCCATTCCAACGCGCTCGCAATCGGTGTCATACCGCGTAGCCAAGAGTAAGTGAGTGAGAAAACCCATATGGAAAATGGGGAGTCGCGCGTTTAGTGCGATAGGCAGTTATGTGATCACGCTTCGATATTACCGACCACGGCCACGAAATACCAGTGAAACGTGTTGCGTGACGTGCGCAAAGAGTTACGAAAATGAAATGCCTGCCCGAGAAATGTCTCGGTTGGAACAGGAGAAAGAGAGAGCGAGGTAGAGAGAAAAAGTGAGCGAGTAAAGGGATTGCGAATGAAATGACGAATCGTAACTTAATCATCACCCGCACAGTGGCCACTCGCAGCGGAGTGAGTGGGTGTGAGTAGAATTAGTAGCCTTAGCTTTGCCGAAAGAACCCGCTCAGTGTGGGGGAGATCTAGCAAGATCGAGATGTATGACAGCCAGAGCGATCAGCTATGGTGTTGTTTTGTACGGCGCCGATAGAGCTGAGGGTAGGTGGAACTGAAGTTTACCTCTGCTTCGATTTGGTCAGAGTCTCGAGCTGTTCGTTAAAGTCGCTGACAATTTCCTGGTGCTTGCGCTTCAGGATGTGGGCGGTCTCCTCCGACTCCAGGTGCACATCCTCCAGCAGCTTGCGCAGCTTGGTCAGCTCGGCATCCCGCTTGCGGTTGATTTCCAGCTGTTGGGGGGAAAAAAAGACACGAATGGAATGTCGTTAATTAGCCGCCCAAATGTCCAAGGCGTGCAGGAAGTCGCTTACCTGTCCCTCTGCTCCACCCTCGGCCTCTTCGAGACGCTCCGAAAGCTGAATCACCTGTACGCTGAGATCGGCCTTCTCGCGTTCAATCTGCCACAAGAAACAAACGAGATTAGAAGATTTTGCTATAAAAGATTCTGGGATGTTATCTGACAGTTGAATTCTAGGGGACATTAAGCAGAATTCCTGGGTTACTGAGGAAATAGAGGAGTTCCCAACTACAACCAGAAATTCTTCAGGAAATGTAGATTGCACTACGGCATTGAAACGGTGCCATAATGATCGCTAGGTGAGCATCCTAAAGCGGATCGTGTGAAGCCCGCCCGGAGAAGTTTTGGTCGAGATTCGCCAGCAGCAGGAAGAAGAATCGAAAATGTGGTAATAATTTGCGGCCGGTCGGCGCTGAAAAATCGAGTCAGGTAAGCCGCACCAGCACACGTTGGAAGCAGATCTATTTTTGGCCATCTGGTGCTAGGTAGGTGTTTGCCGTGGTGTGCATTTGCTGCGGGAGTTCGGAACGCAAGAAGGCCACATCCTACGCAATGAGGTGTATTGCGACGGCACGCATATGTGTAGGGACAGATCCGCAACGATACGTAACGTTGTACTAAAAAAACTCAACAAATGTGTCACATGGAAAAACCATAATGATCAACCGTGGCAATTAGATGCTTTTATAGCAAGTGTGGTTTATATGTTGAATTGAATTTTGAACCACCATAAAGAAAACGAAAACACCAACGCATTACATTGCTCATCGGCGCGAAAACAAGCATTAAAGAAACAGACGATGAAAACCATCGCTCTTGCGCTCGGTCAGCGGCACACGCCTCGCCACGAGAGGAAGATTTTTATTGCAAGTGAAATTTTTATTGTCAAGCAGCACGCAATGAGCCTGATTCATGTACTGTAAGAAGCGTCTGTCTCGGTGGGAAGGAAGGTCTGCCGTTTCGTTGCAGCTAAGGCTAAGGCACACGCGCGTTCTTTAACTTGTGTGCCCTCGGTGGAATGTGCCGACGACGGTCGCGTTTTAGCAGATGGCTTAACGACGCCGTGTTACGCCGACAGATCATCGCCGTGTGGATTACGGGGGGTTTTGGTCTGACTACGGTAACGCACTTTGGGGTTTATCACTGCATTGGTTTCGAAGGGGTAACGCAATCAAAGCTTGGTGCGGACTCTGAACCAAGTTCAACTCGTAGGCTCGTATGCAAAGGCTAGCATTTTCGGAAGCTGGGCGATGGGGGGAAAACTATTTTCGAAAGGCCAATATTCTCTTTTGCCGTTTACGGTCGATATGCACCCCCCGAACGGCATCGGCACACAAACACACATGCGTGGCCAGTACACGTTCTCTATGAAACGTTCTAAAACCACCTTCTCCGTACGATCGCAGGAGCGGAGGGCTATTTTTAGCGCTTGCCAAAGGAACACACATCACACACTGGGATGTGAGATAGTACCGGGAGCGTGTGTGTGTGTGTGTGTGTTGCTTTTTATTTGCTTCATCCACAAACAGTTGGTCGAACCTGAAACTAGCGAAAAACTTTAGCCCAGCCTAACGGAACGAGGAACAATCACACGTTCGCAAAGGTGGTCGTTGTGTGGTTGTTGTTTCGCTACGGCACTGATGATGTAATTGCTCTGCCACTCAAGGACCGTTTCAGACCCGTGCCAATCAGCGGCAAGTCCCGAATGCTTCAAGACACTACTCCACCAAGGTTAGCAGCTAACCCCCAACCGGGGGGTTGGTGGATGGCACTGATATACATCGACACTTCAAATACGTTTGTCCGACGTGACAGGGCGCATTTGCAAAAATGAACAAAATAAAAAAAAAATCCTGATGGACTCAAAGTGTCCGCCCACGAGGTGTAAAGCATAACACCCGCATGCCCGGGCAGGGTGGGCAGCGACGGTCACTGCCGGAAGTGCGATTGACGTGTGAAAAACGAGAGCAGGCCGTTTAAATGGGTGCAACCGATCGGTATCTGCTGTTCGATCTGTAGCACTTATTTTTACAAGTGGCCTCGAAAAATGGCGAATTGAACCGCAAAGCCAGAAACGAGTTAACATCTCCGGGGATTGGAAGGAAAAAATTATGGATATGGAAAACCCTAAAGAATATTCCGTTTTTCTTGTCGAATTTTTGTAGCTGATCCGGCGATGGCAAGTAAAAAATGTACTAATAATTATTAGTATACTATTAGTACATATGTACTAATATTAGCTAAGTTTTTATAGCAACTAGATTACTACAGACTCATCCAAATATTAGGTCTAAATAGATGGAAAAAATGTGATCCTATGTTATATTACATTTACCAATATTCGGTACAAAAAACAGTGGTTTTACAATATAATTTAGAACAAGAAGAATATAGCGCTATAATGGTCACCATAACTTACCCTTTGGCGAAGGCCACGTTCCGACTCCAAGTCATCCTGCAGGAGACGGATTTTGTCCTGAAATCAGACGGAAAACCGTTGAAAGTTTGAGCGTGCGGTGCGAGATATTGCACGCAAGTTATTGAATGGGAACTCATCGCGCAGAATTTCACCACACCGAATTTTTCCACACAAATACACACACACTCTCGCACACAAGCGACACACTCACGATTGGGTCCGGTAGCAAAAGCGGATTGTTTCTAAAATGATCATCACACGGCATCGTACGCACTGGTTAGCATTTCTGCCACACAACATGGCCGGAGGAAGGCTGTGACAATCAAACATTGGCCCTCGAAACATGCACTTGTTTGCCGGGAGTTGCCGGCACACTTTGAACGAATTTAACGACGTCCTCCAATCAAAAAACAAATAAAGGAAAAGGGACACACTTTCGCAGCACGATCAAACAGCAATTTGATGCAATGGAGTATTTTTAAAGAAATGTTGCAATTGCGCAATTGAAATCGTCTTCTTCAATTTCGTAACACTAGTCACACTTGTTTTCTGTATACACCCGGTCGCATATAGCAGTACTAGCGCATGGAGTAGGCGGTAGGCATTGAGCTGGCAGCAGCGCTTTTCACGATTTTTTGTTTTGGTTTGTTTTCACAATTATTGCACGAGAAAATTGGGGAGCACCGAAAACACATTCAGGCACGCAAAGGAGGGTCGCACTGGTGGTGGCAATAATGGGTTTGTTGGTGAATGTGGTGTTAAGTGGACACTTGAGTGTCAGTGAGCTGTGGTAGTGTGGTAGAGCAAATCGGTTGTTGATAGCAAGTAGATCAGCGTTTAGCATAATGTGCAAGCCATTCGCCTAGACAAGCGAATCTCCAGCCGGTGTGAATGTTGGTGTGAGTATAAATACTTAGTTTAGTGTGTTATAATTATGGCACTGCTTAGAGTGGTTCTTAAGCTGTCAACTTCCTTGACGGTGTACTAATCGTTTGGCTACAAGAGTGTGTGAGTATGGGTACTTGTGTGGGTCGGTGATTCCAGCCAGCAGTTTTCCCGGCGACACTACTGGAAACCGTTCCGTCTCTCTCACACACAGACAAAAAAAACTCACCTCCAGCCGGGACAGAGCGCTCAGGTCAGCACTGTACTCGATGCTGACATCGGCAGTACCACCACCGGTCGAGCGGTAGGTGTACTTGGACGTTTTGGTAGTGACGGCGGACGACGACATGTTTTTATTTTCTCTCTCCTCGGTCTCTAATCGTTTTACGGGCACAAGGTTTGGCGAACCACTCCAGACGGTTGCGGCACGGAACTGGCGGGATTGATGCGCCTGGAAACTGCACGAACGTAACCGGGGCAATGGCGCACGGAGATCGGTTCACACTCGGTCGATCGTTTAGGTCGAGAATAGTCGAGCGCGCGAGGGTCACGAAACCTTCACACAGAATGAAAGCAAAACCCGGCCACACTAAAGTACGTCCCCCACGCGAACAAAAAAAAACACACACCCAGACAGCGAGATTTCAAACCGGGATCAATCCACCCTGAACACCGTATGAACCGACTGTCAGAAGCACACTAGCCGTGCCGTGGTTTTCATAAATGCCGGAGCAAGTTTGGTGATCTACTAACCGGCCGACCGGTTTATTTCCCCCGACAAACCGTCCAAGCTCGGCTTACGCATCCGCTAAGTCGTGTGTGTGTATGTGTGCGTTACACGGCCGCCATCGTCTTCATTTTCCCTCGAAGCAGACTTCGAAACCCATTTCGCATTTCCATTCCGTTGTGCCCGAGAGCGCGTTTGCGCAAGATTAGAGAGCGTTCCTTTGCGTGGTTTTTCATCGCTGCGCCCGTGTGTCTGTGGGGGTTTTTTTGTTGGGTGTGGTGGTGCGCCGTGGTGCTTGTAGTGGTGGTTGGCGCTGACGAACCATAGTGGACCCAAGAAAAACCCGAGTAAAAACCACCGGCTGTGATGGGATAGGAAAAACTATCCCGATGCAATGTTGCCATGACGGTAGCGAAGTGCTGTTTCGGCAGTGCGCTGTTTCCATACGACACGACCGAACCGTTTCCCCGCATCGTACTCAGCAGCACTGGCGCACACCGCGATCCGTATTGCGCACGCATCAGAAAACCGTTCCGTTCGCGTTAGTCAGGTGTTTTAAAATTAGCACGGACACGGATTGTTTTATTGTTTTATAAATACTCACGGTTTACTCATATTTTGTGTTGCCTTTTGCCTCCCGCCAGCCGTTCTCCCGACTGCTTGGTTGGTTGTCTCGGGGTTTTTGATTGTGGCCGTTTCCACATTCCGGCACCACCGGCACCGAACCCGATGGCGTCATCGGGTTTTCGGGTGGAATTTTCATCTTTCCTTCGGCCATCAGAGTGTGTGTGTGTGTGTGGTTTTTCTATTCTTCCGTCCGATAATTCTCACCAGCGTGTACTGACTTGCATGCATGTAGCGTTGTGTGGTGGTGTCGCATAAAACGCATTTTCAACCCATAACTCCTGCCGTGCCCGTTTGCAAATGGCGGAAGAACAAAATTTCCTTTTTCCCTTGGGCGGTTGTAACACACAGTTTCCACCAGTGATGACGGTCCGCGGTACGGTAATTATCTCACATTCGCCACCATAAATGCAGCTGGCGTGACACTCTGGCGGGACAGAAGGCAAGCAGGGCAAATATTCGTCACGATCGTTTGCAGACTCACCGCTAGCTCTGAGTGTGTGTGTGTGCGTGCATTTCTGTGTAGTTGTGTACAACACTAGAGCGCTAGAGGACCCACCGTAAGTGGGACAACAATAATAATATTTGAGCCATTGATGAATTGAATCATGGGGATGCTTTCCTGTTGATGTTCGTGTGTGCTTTTTTTTCTCGCTTTCCCCCGCAGTGTTGGACGCTCAACACTTGTTTATTGGGCCGTGTACGCTTGAGTTGCATGACTAATGAGGGGGTTTATTAGATTCAGCGAGCGGTAGTGGCGAGGCAGAACAACAAACCGTACTGTAACGGTGCGGAGGAGCTCCGAAATCGGTACATCGGTACAAATTATGCATTCATCTGTCCTACATTCCAGCGCTCAAGTGTTCATCTAGCACATACAACGTGAAATCCTTCGGTAAAACAAGAACCATTCTGGTAATTGCTTTAAGGATAATTAATTGAATAAAATGTTGCAGTAAATCATACAAGCATATAGCGAGCAGAAGAATATTTGATGCTCCCAATTTATGATGTGAAAATCGTGCAAACACTCCAAGGAATCTTCGCTTATATTCGACTATTTTTGGCCACGCTTGCCATATCCGTGTCCAACAAAACAAAACTAAGCCAATGGAATGTTGGTTGGGTCTGGCGTTCTGGCATATGTTACGCTTTAAGTTAAGAACCGTCCGGGTTTGTTAACAAGGTGAAGAAGTTGGATGTTTCTCTATTTGATCAATTTAGCTAACGAAGGGTTATGACCACTGAACTTTAAAGGACTTTACACATTGCTCGCTTAGATTATTTTCAGTAAAGTGGCTTGTTAATTGAAGTTTGAAGCAATTCATCAAAACTAAGAAATGTAATGGATTATTTTAGTACAGTAAAGTCTCTCTAAGGTAGAATCTCATAAAGACATTAAGTCTCCCTAAGGTGAACATTTGCACAGTTCCTTCATTTTTAATACATTTTATGTCTCTCAAAACTGCAAAGCCTCCTCTACATCCCTTTCTCTAAGCTGCGCATGATGTTTGTACACCAATGTCTCTCCAAGGCTTTGGGGTTTGCTAATGACAGCTCATGATGGCTGCGTTTACAGTGTATGATTGAAGACATTTACTACGTAAGTAGTATAGCATCTAGATGTTTTTGTTTCTCAGATCTGCAAGTCACTCGGAAAGATAGCGTTCCCTTCAGCTTTAGCAGGTTAGAGAGACTTGACTGTAATGTAGTGCTATGAGTAAAGATTTGTATTGCGATGAGTACCTCGCATGACTCTTCGAACTAACAGTCGACTCTCGAATGAATTATAAAGCTCTGAAGATCATGATCGTCTAGCTTTGTGTTGAAGTTCTCATTCATTTAAATTGATGATATGGTAAGGTATGATGGTAGCGGGGTCGGTCTTCACACGAACGGATCGGTCCAAAATCCCATACAGACCAATCCCCCGTGCGCAGGACTGACTATGCAGCTACGGGTAAATAAAGTCACAGAAACCCAAAAATGGCAGGCCTTCAGACCTCTTGAGGTTGTTGTGACGATAAAGAACCAGATAATATCAGAGATCCAAGGAGGAATCTCTTTAGATCTCCAGAGATCCTTATATGGTGATGTATCTCCAGAATAGAATTTAAAATTCTTTCGAATTGTCTTAAGTGTTTCATGAAACTTTTGTACTCAATTTCACTAAAACAAAGTGCATTATGTTTTGAACATTACACGAAGTTCGCATACCAGCAGGAGTAGTTAGCGATATGCGCACCTTTTCGCTTATGCTTGCCATAAATATGACAGGCTCAGCCAAAAAAAATAAATCCTGTAAGCCGATGCAGATAGGTAAAAAAGACATAAATCTGATGAGCCGCACACGCTTCGCATATCCATTGCGGGATGGCACGAGAGACCAGCATCATCATCACCATCAGTTTCATCACGCTCTTTTACAAACAGCAACGCAGCGGACTCCCTCGATGCGGACGACGGTCGAAATGTGTCGCCTAGGTAGGGCATGGCGTTCGGGTTTATATTTTTAGCTATTTTTCACTTTGCGATATTGGCCCGAACCGCCTCGAAGTCCGCAAGCATTCGCACCGCGCCGTCAAAACAGGTACAAAAACCCCTCACCGGTGTTGTCACCCGTCCGCCACCATCCGGGGAGAAATGGGAGCAGTTGGCGTGTGTGTGTGTGTGTGCTTGGACGGTGGGAAATTGAGGAATTTTCCAGCCTACTCACATGTGGCCGCTGGTCTGCAGCAGGGAAAGTGCCGGCCGTCCATTTGGCACCGGTGTACGGGGGTGGCCACGCGGGAATGGAATGCGGTGGTGAGATACATCGGGGAAATAGGGGGCAGAGAGCAACGGTGATCATTATAAATGCTGGGCGGTTCTCCGTTGGCCAACCAGCACTAGCGCGGTGCGGAGGCCCTAGGTGTGTGAGATGGACAGATGCTGATTCTTTCCTGCCTGCTTGCTATGCTTGCTACGGTTTCTAAATATATTCTACAATTTTCCATACAAACGAGTTTCGGACACAACTCGCATGTGTGTGTGTGTGTGCGAATGTATGTCGTTAGTGTGCGTGAATAGTAAGGATTATATTTGTGTCCAACTAACAATCCCACGTACTGTTGCGAAATTGGCTGATATTTACAAAACGCACACCTTTTGATTGGCTCAACGCTCGGTTCAAGATGGTTGTGTGTTCTGTTCTAATGCGCTATGGGCTCGGTAAATACTTCTTTCGGTTGCAAACGGACAAAGAAAGCCTCACTCACTCTTCCATTTTATGAATGAGCAGTACAGCATTGGTAGAGATGTTGATTACATTAATGAGAATCTGTACATCAATGTTCAAAATACGGTCCAGATAAGATGTAAGAGATTAATTTTTGTAAAGTAAATTTATATAAATTTGTAAAAATTGCTTATCACATCGATAAAACATCAGAATTGTGATGGTGTAATGAAAGATAGCGAGCTTTAAGACATTGCTTAAAGTATTTAGTAACAATTTTCATAAGACAAACAAGTTTGGTGTAATAGAAAACTAAACGAATGTGAAAAGGCGATGGATCCTAAGCTAAAAAACTAACTAACAAAATCTATTCATTGCAAAAAGTTGGCACGTTGGGAAGGAAATATCGGATGAAACGGTGCCCAACTGCTGCCTGTGAAGCGCGAACTACTAAGTGATCGTCACTGTCTTACATAATGATAAATGATGAACGTAAATAAATTAAGACACATGTTCGCTCCATGAGTCACCGGTGCCGAATGAAAACGATTGGACCAATCGCCAATCGGGCGGCAGCAAAACCCCTCGCGTGTTGGCATAATGGGAAGGGGGGTTCAGCAAAAAACCGGCAAGCAAATCATGCGCTGGCAAGTGCTTACCGCTTCCAATGTTGAAGTTTTGTTGCGCTTCGATCGTGCTGCTCCATGTCTGGTAAGCGATCGCGGCTATGCGCGAAAATGCCAGCGCTAATTTTAGTCCATCTGTGTGGGATGCTTCAAAGATGGTTGTCTTAGACGGTGGTGCTGCGGTACATCATGTGCATCGCAGACAGCGAGAAGATGCTGTGCAGTGGTACGAGATTGCTATGGAATTGCTGCCGAAGGAAATTGGGATGATCGATCGCAACAAAAATATGACAGTCGGGTCGAGTTGAAGTGAAGTGCGTTGCGAACGATTGATTTAGTTAGTCAACTCCTCAACGATATTGTGTACTCAGCACTTCGAATTAGTTACTGGTTAGAAGCGAGGGTCACCTCCCGAACTATACGAACCTTGAATTAATTTCACCTGGAAACTATTTTTCTCAGGAATAAAATAAACTCTGATCGGAACACTGATGTACGTGATGCGGCTACATCACAAAACTAAACGAAGCTTGTGCTCGTCGATAGCTTCACGAGCAGTAGTTTCTATAAATAGGTCAACCACTTATGAAAACAAATATTAAATATGGAGTGACGATTTCAGCTTTTCGGGTTCATGGGTCATTTGTGTTTGTTGTTTTCTGGGGCTGGTGTTTAGTTGGCATGTTTAGCGTTGTTATTTTCCCTCCATGGTAGATGGGGAAGTTTAGTGTGCTAAACGTAACTCAGTTTATACAGTGGTCGTCTATGAGCGCGGTTTAATAGAGATCAGCTTTATGGAGATCGTTAAAGTAGTACATACGGTATGGATTAATTGACTATTTGTACATAATTTAGACGATTTAGTTTTATTTTTATCGAATGTCGTGTTAATAACTAAGACAAGAATGTGGGAATTGGAGAGTTCGAACAAAAAGTTCCTGCAGATGATCTTAGAAAGCTTCTAACAGGTGTAAATATGGAAATGGATGCTTTCCAAACGGAGGTGATAATAGACAAGTTCTCGGAGTACCAACAGATAAATCATCTTTTTTTAATAAAATATCTTAGCATGAGTATTTGACGAAACCCAACGCCTATTAGGATCAGGTGACACAACTCAATTGAGAGGTTTGACATGATCGAAAGTGTCAGTACACTAGATCCCATTTATGGAGAAGAATGTAAGAGAAGAAGCAAAATAATAAGAACACGCAAACTAAGAAGAAGAAGCATAAGGAGAATTTCACTAATGGAAAATCTATAAGTTTAATGACGAAAACGAAGCTCGACATTAGTTTGAAATGATTTGTTGTTAGATGGTTATTGTTATCAGATTTTTTAACTTATTTTAGTTGATTTTTAACCAACTTATTTTAGAAAGGATTTCTTTACACTACTTTCTCATGAACTGCAATGGGAGTAATGTTTCATTATAACGATGATTTTATTATTACTTTTTCAAATTTATCGTATAGTGCTGGAGACGCCCAGTACTTTACTGAAATACAATTTCTTGAAAATATAAAATGCTATTCGGTGTATAAAATACCCAAAAAAAAAATCAAGCGCTTTAGAAACTTTTGATTTTATTTGAAAATCTATTCTTAGATGCGTCTAGGCACTGTCGTTCTGAAGAAGTAAGCGACTTTTGAAGATCTAGCCACAATAGAAAAGGAGTTTACATCACTTTCTTATCCATTTCAAAATTCATATTCAAATTGTTTGGTGAATTAAAGAGTTACCCAGTTATTACAAACATTTTCATCAGAATAACACATTCACGCCAAGCATTCGTTGATAGCTCGCAGTAAATTAAAGTTTGTTCCACAGTATCCACGAAAATCATCCATATCGATTGACCACATCATCATGCCGGCAAGGTTGCGACTGTTGACGTAGTTGCACTTCTCCACTATGCTTGCCCGGTCGTCGTATCCAATCCACTGGCGGTCCAGAAACCCGTACGGGATGCGTTGGGTTTCTTCCCACACACGCTGCCAGCTGGATCCGGACAGAAAGTGAACACAAGCCTCGTGGTATGCCATGAAACCGGGCTGCTCTGTGTACGGTCCCGGCAATCCGGCCCCATCCGCTGGTGCCCGCAGCCCATTGGAACCGGGGTCCGATAGCGTGAAGGAGCGTCCATATGCGGGAACTCCCAGCACTAGCTTTGACGGTGGCGCACCCTGGCCCAGCCAATAGCTGACGCTATGATCCACGTTGAGCATCCGTTGAAAATCGTTCTGATCCGATGGTCCAGCGAACAGTGGTGCATTGTGGCCGGTAAATTCGTTCCACGCACCGCTGTAATCGTAAGCCATCAGGTTGATAAAATCCAAATGCGGCACAATGCCGGCAATATCGTACGAAATGGACGCGATTGTTTCACTTGCACCGAGTGCCGCCGTTACCAGCAACCCGTGGGACCGCAGCTCACCGGCCAATTCCGATAACATAAGCACAAAATTCTGCTTATCGTTAGTGGTGTCACCGTCGTGCATGGCCGGGAACTCCCAACCCACATCCACACCGTCGAATCCGTGGGCGAGACAAAAATCGCGTGCATTACGAGCGAATGCGGTGCGCAATGCGGCACTGGCGGCAATGTGCGAAAACAGCGCAGGATCGACCGATGCACCACCGATGGCGGCTAGTGTTTTGAGTTGCGGGTTCTGCTGCCGCAGTGCGTTGAAGCGCCGAATGTTTCCACGGCCACCGTCATCCTCCAGATCGAGCCAGGGATCCAGCACCCTTACCGCACCGGTAGCGTCGACACCGAAGAACGCGTACATAAGATGGGTGCAAAGGAAAGGATCGATGTGTTCCACATTGAACTGCCCCCTTGCTGGGCGGTATGTGGCCCATGTGGCGTAGTAGCAAACAATCGGTTCTGCGCTTGAGACGGATACGATATGTGTGAATGGTGCGTCAACTGTGCTCACCAATATCTTCACTTACTTCCTGCTTCTACGTTGCAAAACACAGCCAACACGATAAAACACAAAAGGGCAGCGCGAATCATAGTGTCACGATCACAATCACCGTTCAATAAGGACTGACGGATCTCGGCGCAGTGTCAGACTAAATATGATAAAGTACAGTCGGTTAAAGATAAGTCGCGGGCAGATAACATACACGAGAAAGGAGGTTTTATCTGCTCGTTATAGATTAGATGCCGTGCGCCGGTATCAATTTGAGAATTTGGGGCACGCACGTGCGGTTGGGAAGATTGTAATTATCAACATGTGTAAATAAACAGCTGAGGGTAGTTGTATGGAAAGGAGGTCGTTTGGCCTGAGCAACTGGTTGGTGACCGTGTCGGCCCATAGCAACCATGATACTACTAAGCTTAATCCGCTAGGTGGCGCTAATGGAGACTGCACTCGAGTCGAGTCTCGCGTCAAGTGAGTAAAGGGAAGAGCGACGATGACTGATTTGAAATAATTGTTGAATGTAATTGGAGGAAATTTTAGAATAAAGTATTAAAATATGCAACTAGCGAACATTAAACATCTCTTGGAATGTGTTAAACTTTGTGTAGAACAAGGTACGTATGTTATGTTAATGAATGAAATTAACTAAACAATATCCGGCACTCGAAATGGTTAGATTAATTTCTTACCATCATTATATTTGTCGTCATTTTGTGTCTTTTGTTTGTTTACTTTGTTAAAAGAAGACATTTTTTATAGCAGAATTATTGTTGTCTATGCTTACAATGAACTAAGCAATGCGTATTTTAAGAAAATATTATCAGCTTCTTAGTGCTCTGTTCATATTGCTGTCGATCTGAAATTAAAATAAAGAAAGAAAAAACGAGAGAGAGAGAGAGAGCACTACAATTGGTGTTGTTTCACACGTTTAGAAAGTTTCACCCCGTACCAGCACGGCGTAAACTTGTTGATGGGATCGAGAAGGTTACGAAATACATTTCTCACCGGGTCACCGAGGTGAGTTTATCCAGTAAAGTAGCGGAATTGAAGGAAGCAAGAATAAATTTTCAGCTGCTATGCTAACATTAACCGACAGACGTTTACATGCGGCGAATGGAATCATCCGAAAAGGTATGGTTGGGAAATGGGCATGATCGTCAGATTGAGGTTTCGCAATATTGCCACTGTAGCGGCAAGCATTTCGAGATGACCACCTGGTGTACTTTGCCGGTGCGTTGTGAATGGGTGAACTTCGTACAGTTTGGAAACAAGCTACAACCGCGTAAATGGGCGGAGTTGCTATCAATTTTGTCAAATAATTTAAGTACATCATGAAAATGTTTCAATTGTTTTGTATGGTGTGTACTACATTCATCAAGAGAAGTTTTAATCACGTTTGGCAATTCGCTCCAGCGATTCGGAATATATCTGGCTCCATTACTATTGTGCGCTGTCGTTTGACGGCTGTTAGTCCCAATTACTCTCACTGATACGAACGCTCCATCACAATATGACATCTTTTTATACTGTGATTGATGTCTTGATAGGTTTTAATCAGCTTTGTCTTTATCTGACAAGCTCTCCTAAGTATAATTTGTTGCTAATGAAAGCATTTTCAACGATGGTTTCTTAAAAACCTATGACTCAAATGCCTTCTACACCTCTTTTGCTCGAATGATGATTTATTTCAGGTTTGTTACAAAAAAATGAAGTTTTTGCAGCATTACTATTAAGTACGTCTTAGACTGAAAGAATTAAAACAGGCAATAACGTGTTTTCTTAATTTCAAATAAAAATAACCGCTTTGTATAGTTTAATCGATTACCACAGCTGAGGTGAGCCGTGAAATATTTCACTACAGCGCCTTGAAATATTTCGCCTTTCAAAGTTTCATCGATTCGGTTGATGTTAGCAGTTGGTTGACTAACAAACATTGAACTTAATCCATCGTAACAAATCCTATCCTAACAACACAATTTAATTGAAATTATTCTTCACTTGTACTGCCTCATCTAACACGATGTCTCTCCTTTGCTAAGTAAAGTCATTTGAATGAGGATTGATCATAACAAAAGGGTTTGTTTTAGAGCTTTACCCAAATAAAAGACTCAAATTTGAGAATTTTATGTTACTAACAGCTGATTGATGAACTTTAAGTACGATGTATTAAAGGTACTTGAAAGATTTGTCAGCTATTCGCGAATCATTCATTAAGAATTTTGTTTTTAAAGTTAATTGCAGAATTATGACAGTCTCAATGTCTTGATGAGAGCATATTGTATGCATTTTTTCAATCAATGCAGGGCATTGAGTCTTTAAAGAAAAGTTTGATAATTTATCATCAATAAACAATAATTATATGAATTAGCACGTTTTGTTTAACGTTATTATAGAATAACGTATAACAGCGTGTTTTTAGAAATATTTTGCTCAATTTTCCCAATTAATCATTAGACTATAAACAAATACAATTCTACAATACTTAGGGACTATTGACCACGAAACGGGCTATTCCACAAGCATTCTAATTCAACAGCATAAGGCAGAGCAGCAAATCCTCGTGGGGTTTGGGCAAGAAACGAAAGAGTCGGTCATCGATCTTACACGGTCGCTATGCTCGGCACACGCGTTTTGAGAGAGAGGATCAGTTTCAGTGGCAACTTGATCGCCGCGGGATGCACACGCACTCTCGATGACGATGTCAGTGGCGTCGCGATAATCAATTAGTAATCGAGTGACTGTGAAGCGTATGATTGTGCTGATTAATAAACTGCGCTGTGCAATACACCGAATGGTGTGTAATGGTCCTTACGTTGGTGTTGAATAGCGTGTGTGTCTTGTGGTGCAAATGAAAAAGTGTTTCAAAACGAACTCTTATTAACATTAGTTGCAGTGTTGTACTTTAATTCGGTGAGCTGAAACGAAAGTTGCCAGCACCTTCACAAACTATCGACATAAAAAAAAACCACGTGCAGAATTAAAAGAAGAAACTTCACGGAAGCCGTTTAGATGCCGTGGGTTCGTTAATGTTTCACCACTGTTTTATGTGATAAATTCCTTTATTCTCTGGTACGGAGTGTGGCGAGTGATAAAAATAAATCCGCCGTCGCGGGTTGTAGCGCTGAGGCATAGTGTACGGAAATCTTTCTCATTCTCTCTGTTCTACCGGCTCTGTGCTGTGTCTTGCCTACCGAAATACGTGGCGAGAACACAGCCCGCCACCGGGTGGAAGGTGTTTGAAAGATGCACGGACAGGAGTTTCAGCACTGCAACCCTTAAAGAAAGAACTACTTGAGCAGCAGGCAGAGAGCGTAAAAGGTGGAAGAAAATCTTAGCACAACTTAGTTTCCTCGAGTCGAGCTGAAAGAGACCAAAATTAGATCATCCCTTTGCGTGGATCGTGGGTTCGAGCGCTGAGAAGATCCCGCAAACGCATTCGCGCCAACACGCACCAATCCCACAGGTGGGACCCAAAACGTCTGGTTCGCCATTGGAAAGTAAATGCAACACATGCTCATTAACGCATCATTTCGGCTAGGGTAACCAACACACGCAATGCGTACCGGGTTGATTCGTACGAAAAGCCATGCATAATTGTGCGATTGCGACGGTAAACAATTGGCTGCGGACACATGATCGGACCGGGATCGGAGCCAACATGACAACAGTATGATTTTGTTTTGCGAGCTGCTGGTTGTTGGTTTTGAGGTTAGACCATTGTTTGTGCTGCACTGTTCTGTTAGAAACTGCCGGCGAGATTGTGGTTTCTATTTTCGGCTTTATTTCCACACACAACTAATCGAACCGACGCTGTACATGACGCGAATCTACGTTTGCATATAGATAAACAAACAGCATTTGGGGTAGTGGACAGGTTCCAGATTAACACGGGAAATGTATTTCAAGGTTCTATCAAATGTGTAACAAGCGATTAGATCGGAATTTCCCAAGGATTTTTGTTAAAGGTACAACTATGATCATTCTGCTAAATTCTATCCAGAGCGCTGTAATCGTATTTATAACATAAAGTCGAATACTTTAGGTGCCATGTTCATATTTAAAAATTGATTTACTAAGAGTATGCGGCATTATTCATTAATGGATAATTCGTGAACAATTTTGAAGAGCTTTCGAAGAGTGGTAGACTTCAGCAACTACTGTGTAGTCCTTATGGAAAAACAATTAAATATGACAATGTTGCTGATATGCCATTTCGTTGTCAATTCACTAAGGACTTACAAGGCACTGAGAACAAATTTTAATTTAGTACAATTTAAGTACAATTATACGATATAGTAAATTTGAGATTTCGATATGAGAATCGATCATATTACCAAGAGGCAACAGAGACCAAATTCTGCAATGCTTATCAAACTGCAGCAATATTGCTAAACAGTTGCAAAACATTTATTTAAAAAAATACAGATAGTACTCGAGATACGTCATTATAGAGAACCGTTATAATCTGGAAAAAAAAACTCGTATCTAGATTTTTTGCGTAAGAATCCGGGAGTAAAATCGTTTATATTTCATAGTTAGATAGTTGACTTCCTTTTCTGCACTTAATTTTTTCAGCAAATCAGGCGACTATTTGAAGGATTACATTAAAATAAATCTAAAGCAAATATTTTATTTGATAATAAAAAAGGTATTTTCTACCAAATTTTCTCCGTTTTGCTTAGAATTTGTGCTATAAATTAACACAGCTGTAAAATTTCCAAGGTACACAAGGCTTTACTAGACGATCTGGGCTTTAAGAACAACTTCGAAGTATTAAATTATGTTAGCATACAAAAATACTATATTCCACCATTGAATCCAGTAGAAAAATGTCTCGTGTATTAGCATTAAAAAGAAAGCCTCTTTAAAATTATGCCCAAAATTTGAAAGTTGGCAAAAAAACGAAAGAGAAAAGGATATAAATTAATTTCTAAAGCAGTATGCACATTAGACAGAAATTAAAATTGTAAAAAAAAACTTTAAAAAGCCACTCCATTCTATCCGGGCGAAAGGAAAATGTGAAAGTAGTTTTCCCCCGCACGCAAACACATCACAAAGATTCCTTTTAAAAGCAAACGGGGAACGATCTCGGTATAAATTTATCCGTGTGTCGACACAAGGATTAAGAACCAAGTTTTGCTAGAGTTCTGACATGTGGGATTTTCTTGACACATGAACGGATTAGGGCGTATGGAGGTATGTTTCCTCCCCCATGCAGCAACGGAGCAAGGCATCTGCTTGCCAGCTTCCTTCCGCTTGTGTGCATGTGCCGTTACCGTGGAAGGGTGGCAAGATAAGCCTTGCAGCTGTGCTGGATGCAGTGTGCAAATGAGGACTCCGGAATCCGGTAGCAAAACTAAATATTGGATGTTGAAGTTTACACTTTTTGACTTTATTGCAAAAGTCAAATTGTAGAAAGACTTGCAATTGGATGTGACTTGTGTGGTGGGTGGAAAAGCGCATCTAAAGCTGCAGATGACGGTTGAGAAGAGTGTTCCAATGGAGGATGGTTATTAGCTTAGTAGCATAAGATATAATGATGACATTCGTAATACAGCAAAGACAATCTTGTTAACGTATCGTGTATTTGTTTGTTCCGTCAATGATTGAACACGAATGGCCAAATGTCACCAGGAACCAGCAAACACATGCAACGATGCACTCAAAACAAACCAGAGTCAGTTATACGTAGCACCCGACACGTCGTTGGTGGTACACGGTGACTACAACTAATGGAAAATGTGGGTCAGACCGTCGTACTAATATTACCACCGTCGGTGGACACCCTCCACAAGACGCTTACCAGCATGCGTCATTCGAGATTCTGTGCCGAATTTGTTCCTCACTCGCAAGTGGCTGCGTGTGCGAGGTGTCGTGAAACACTGGTTAGGGCACGTGACGGACGTTTGCCATCCGCCTTCGCTTTCAGCCGGTTGTGTTGATTTCTTTTTTGGCACGCGGGTGTTCCTTTGCAGGGTTTTGACGGCGATTGCGGAAGAATTATGACCCAAATCTCGGGTCGGCGCGAGAGTGGTTCTTTTCGATTGGAAACCGCGTTGCATCATGGTTGAGACGTGGATGTAGCTTTTGAAGATACACTTTCGCGTTGCATCAGGTAAGGCGCGCAGCTAAATATATACATTTTTGTGTCCAATTGGATCGAATTAATCATATCACTATACCGTCCGATAGGTTGGTTTCCTTTCGGGAGGAAATTTTACCAAATGTGAGAGGGTTTCTGTGTACTAAAACTTAATATGCTAAACGAATACGAGTGTGTCGGAAATGACATTTCTTGTTTTGTTGATGGCGCCTTACTATATGTTGTTTTTTAGATTGAGGTTGTATAACATAGTACAACAAGAGTCTAACAAATACTAATTAATGTTATACTACTGTACTGCGTCTTTCCCAACTAAAAGGCGACTATAAAACTATTTCATTTAGAGTTTGTAACGGAGCTAAACAAAATTGATTTAAAAATACTCTGGAGTTTTAGTTGGAAAAGAACTCCTTTTCCTAGCGCACGATTTTCAACCCTGCGATCGACGATCAGCGAACACGATCCATTTTTAGTAGCCAGCGCCACCTAGCGTAATCCTGCCGTATCGCTGCCCTGGATTTGATCGATCCGATCCGTTGCTGGGGACAATTTTACTTGTTGTAATTCTAAAGTACATACAGGGAGTCGCCGAGAAGCACTCAAATATTGTACTGAGGATAGTTACGAACTTGAAATTTCCAATTCTCAGCCTAGTGTCGTCAAAGTCCAAGTCCAAGGGCATAGGGTTTTGGGTGACCTGTTAAGTAAATTTGATGAGATGATAATTAAAACTGAGCTGTAAATGTTTAAAATCCGCTTAAATTAGACATCATGTATCTCAGGAATTACCTAGAATACTTATGTATGTCTGAGTTCCCGAGTTGTGTGGATAACGTATTCAAGAAAAACGCTTGTAGCTTCAATTCCTGCTTAAGTCGAATATCGTTTGACACGTCATTTATATCTAATGTTTGAGAACCAAGTACTTAGTTGCACATTTCAATGAACAATTTCGTCAAACAAATCCTTAGTTCCCAATAAATAGAACCTTATATCCTTAACAATAGACTACTACAATATTGCATCAAAACCCCGAGCGCATTGTTTGTTTGAAGCATTGTGAAAATTGCTCCGAGTCCATTACCCAGTTTCCAGTCAATTTTCCACGATGGACGCCATTCCAAGGCTGCCCCGAGCTGGGATAATATACATTGGGATCCGCTCTTCGGCAGTTGTCACTGTGGTTTTATTTATTTGTTTACGTTCGACACAAAAATAGGACCACAAAGATTGAAACTATCAATAAAGAGCCGTGAAATGTGTTTTTTGTAAACAACCGGCCACCAAAACAGTCCCAGTTCCGAATGGGGAAAACAGCAAAAGCGTAAACTACGACGCATCCTGACCCAATGAATCATGAAGTTGGGTGGATTATGTTTTGTTTTGCGGGTCGCAGATAGGTTGGAAGGGTCGGCTTTCCCGAGGAATCGAACAAAAATGGAAAAGGAACAGAAAGAAACACCGCTTAATGCACGTGACAGGGCGGCTGCACCCGCTGCACTAATACCGGAAGCAGACGTAACGATGTTTATGGTTCGCTTTTTTACGTGCAGAGTGCCGCGCGGAATATGACAGTAGCAGTGATGAGTGATTTATGAGAATCAGTAACGATTTGCCACGCCGCGTGAAAATGAGGACCATCCTGGCGTACGCCGGTCGTAGCTTCCAACTCGTATGATTTATGCACACTGCAGCTTGCCTGCTCTTTCGCTCGCTTCGCTGCAGTTTTGCCGGAGGGTTGGGCTGGTGTTTGGGCACCGTTTGCACTGTTGGCTGTCAGAACATGATCAAAGCTTTTGGGCTGGTATTTCGCGTATGCAAGCAACCGTTTAATGCCGCGAGGCAACCAAATGGACTGCCGTGATGTTTGCCAGATTTACCAACGAATCAATCCACCATCGGACGGAACATCACAGCACTCAAACGAGCATGTTTCCGGAAGTTGTTCCGATTGTTGAATGGATATGGGAGAAAGTAATCGACGGGATTTGAGCTGGTTGGATTAGCGAGCTAAAGTGTTGACCGCGTGCTCGTTACGAGCGCTTGCGTGGGGTAAAAATTGGTAGCAAATTCCCCGCCAATACAGTGATTTATTGGTCAATAGATTACTGATTTTACCAACGCATGGGTGGATATAAATCGTGGAAGCAATTAAAATATTAATTGTTCGGGGTATAATTACAACGGGACATTGGAAGCAATTTTTGCAATTAAAAACCTTCAGGTAACTGTTGATGCTACCACCAATCCTGTAGTTATGGTCGCAATTTGAAGACCCTGAGTGGAGTGAACCCGTTGGTCCGGTGGTGTGTTAGTAGTAGTGCTGAATGAAGAAGAAGCTAAGGGAGGAGCAGTGACGAATTGGGATAATATCGTACAGTTTGTTCTTAATTACATAAGATCAATAATTTGGCATGGCTTAAATAAATAAAATGGAGAAGCTTGAAGCAATCTATCACGGTTGCAACTTCTTGAAGCGCTGCTCTGTTTTAGGAATCAGATCTGCGTTACCCATACTAGTGATCTTGAGACAGTTTGGACAACTATAAGCTAGGAAATGGACTTTAAAAAATGTACTTTAAGTTCCCAATTCTTGAACAAGACACAATAGGCTCTCGTCTGGATCTGCTGGTTTCATCGACTTGGGTAAGAAGTTTGTGATCACCAACTCGTTTGGGAATACTAACAATACTGATAGCAATACATGAAGGAGTAGGAAAGCAAATTCGTTAATGAGTAATTAAATATTCACAAATCTTATTTCAAGTTCATTTTCCTATTATCTATGGAGGCGCCTAGTACTTTATGACGCGGTTATTTTCTAAAAGGACTTTAATAAAATTCAAATTATTTCATAAATGTGATGTTTATATGTGATATTTATGAGACGACAGCACTCTACGCCTCTTACATATTGGAGTTTAAATATTTGGCTGTAAATTTTATAAAATGGCGAATTTTATCATGGCGAGTACAAAAGGCGATTTGGCCCAGTGGATTATTGGTAAAGAATTCATTTCATTCAATAATGACTAGCATTAAAGCCGTTGATTTTCCCCGAGTTACCTCATTTAAACCCCAGAAATGTCAGATCAAATTGTAGAGGGAGTTGTAGAATCAACACGTAGAAGAAGTGCTACAGAAATCGTTTCACTGTTTAAAGCAATTCAGTATGCAACAACGAAAGCATTTGGAGAATGTTCGAAACAGCGTATATGGTACAATATGATTGGTTTCGATTAACATCTCCGATGCCGTCGCACACGTGATGTCAAAAATAGTTTTCCCCAACCACGGCTGTCCTTGAAATATTCCTCACGCGCACTGCAACCCGACCAGAGCCGCATTGTCATCGAACGCTCTCGGAAGCGCACGCACGCCGCACGCCAATTCGCTGCTGCAAAGCACATTTTAAATGCCCCCAAAGTACACGCGACGTTGACTTTACGAAAAGTTGCGCTCCCTGCATGTGCATCTCGCATTCGTAAGCGGCAAACCGTTTTCCACCGTTGTTTGTTCGGGCGCTAATCTGACACTTTAATTGTTATTTATTCAGCAACCGCACGATCGGATACGGTTCGTTCCATCGGGCGGGGATGAATTTTCCCACTCGCCGTTGGTTTGGCGCGTAGGCAATAAATGCTGTCGCACGAACGCAAGATGCGGCCATGTGAAATTGAAGACGGCTCTAAATATAAGTCACCAAAGCAAACTGTCTACCGTCTTCCGGTTGGGCGAACGAGCGCACAGCCGCGCGCTGCTGTCGGTCGAAGAATGTGTTTGATTTGGAACTGTTCGGATTCTTGTATGTTTGTACGAAATGGAGTAGGGGGGGGGGGGGGGAACCATCTCGTTCCGGGGTCCACATAAATTGGAATGTCTATTGTTTTATTTTTATCGTTTTTTTCTCTCTATTCTCGATTGGAGGGCAGACGGAATTTGGGCTGAATTTTTTCAGATTGAAACATATTTTTCTATTTCGATTCTAGAGGCTGGTGGGATATAAACAGCATAGACAAGATGCTATAATTTTGCCATAATACATTTTTCTTTCAGCATCTTCTAGCAATCAGCAGTGCAAAAACACACTTCATTCACTGCTGCTCGTTTTAGTGTCATTCACAGGGATACGTCACCTAATTTGCGTATATATGTGGTGGTTACGGCGTTGAATGTCCTGCGGTGACCAGCGCGCATGACCAACACCTTATGGCGGTGTTTGTCACCGGACCGGTTGTTCCCGATCTACATGCGATCGAGTGAATTGAAGTTTTGTCATTCCGAGCGGTCCATTCAGGTGGTTGACCATCTGGCCGGTACCCGTCAGTATCAACGAACCGCTTCGCCGGGGAAGCAACCGCGAATATCACGAACCAATGTGACGGAGCCCCTTGTATCGAGTCGGTCTAAGCGCACACCGACGGGGTGCTTTTTAATCGGAACGATTGAATAAACGCGTTCGCAGTAACGTAATCGAAAAAAAAAAACCAGAGCGGCACGAAAGGTCGCGAATTTCACGATCGACGGGCGTTGCGCTGCAATGCGTTAAGGCGCAGTGTCGAATGTTATTTGTATCGAATAATCGAACGTGCGTGTACGAATCGATCCTGTGTGCCGAAAGGGGGTCTTCGAAAACGGCAGGCAGCGTGTGTGAGTGTGTGTAAAAGGTTGTGTTCGTTTGCTGGCGACCGTAGGACGGTTGGTGATGGCAATACTCTTGATACACTTGCGCCGCATTCTGCTTCTGGTCACGGTCGTCTATCTGGTCGGGGAGTTCGTGCGGAAGCTGCTGTACGGCGGTACGGCGGCCGTACTGCGCTCTTCGCGTTCCGTCAGCGGTTTCCTGTTTGCCAAACGGCTTCACCTGCAGCCCTGGTTCTACATCTACACGGTTTATCTGTACGCGCTGCTCCAGAACGGGCCCGGCTTTAATCAGCTGAATCTGTTCGATAACTTCTTCCGATAAGCCCCCGGGGCGAGAGTTATCTGTCCAGCGCATCCGCGTGTTACCGCTCCATTAGTCTGTTTGTCTGCTAGCACGAGGGCGTAGTGTCTTCGCCGACCGAACGTGGCTGTAAGGTGTGCTGTATGTTTCGAATGCGGTGTTTACTCTACGCAGCGACAGGGAGCAGCGAACAGGCAGGATCTAAAAATAATACTGCGCCAGCGAATTAGTCCGCCACACCGACGTGAAAACCGGCAGCGATGAGCGAACATTGTATGGGTGCATGATCGTGTGCGGTCGTGTGCGTGCGTGGTGTATGCGCTGCGTGACTTTTGCACCAACACAGCGCGATGACAATGCGCACCGCAGATTTGTGCCGGTTGGGTGGTG
The DNA here is from genome assembly GCF_943734725.1 of Anopheles marshallii. Taxonomy (NCBI): domain Eukaryota; kingdom Metazoa; phylum Arthropoda; class Insecta; order Diptera; family Culicidae; genus Anopheles; species Anopheles marshallii. Next base: position 69,809,416 of record NC_071327.1, read on the forward strand.
GTGAGAAAGAAAATTCGGAATAGTTTTCCCTCTCTACGAGTCGCCCCTACTGGAAGTGTGTTTGTGTGCACTTTTGTGCATCGGCTCGGGACGAAATGCCATGCTGCGCCAGTTCCAACGATCTACCGCAAACCCGTGTGTGAGTGCAAAACATTCCCTGGGCACACACCGCATGGTGCGGATAGGCCCAAAGTCGTGCGTCTGTTTGTTTGCGAAAAAACGGTAGATCGCGATCGCCGTGTCTGTGAAGTGTGTTTTATGCGCGCTCCCGTTAGATAAGGGCCACCCCGTTCGGGACGGGTAAGCAACTGATCTAGCCAACCTAGGGCTTAACGGCGGTGTCCGCACATTGCACGGATTGTAGTGGAAGCTTGCATCGATCAGTGTAAAGCCAGCTCTGCAGCAGGGAGAGTGTGGGATGCAACAAGTGGACGTTCTGCGTGAAGTGATGGTTTTGCAACGTTCTAATGCCACTTTTCTTCGATGCTTCCAGCTATTCCGGTGTCAGTCATCGTGCGGGTTTTTTTCAGTGCTTGATGCAATAGGCAGAATTGAAGTGGAAGCAATCAAAGCGGTGGTGAAAGTGTGCTAAATGTATCAATGAGGTTCGGGCTTAGGCAACCGCAACAGAGTGCAAAGTGTCTTAAACTATAGCAATTCCTCGGTGTATGGTGTAAAATGATAACAATCTTATACAGTGAGCCTTCCATTGAGAGTGTTGTGAGAGAGATATGCCAGTGTTACAGCTTGGAAAAATCACCAGCAAAATAAAACCACATACATAGCGGCAGAGATCGAATTCGCCGTCGTTCGAACGACTCCTAACACGCCACCGTACGGATCTAAACGAAAGCTAGCAAAATGTCATATCGAAGTTACAATGTAAGTAAAACGTTTGGTTTGGTGAAAATGAAACGAAAAGTTGATATAAATCCAAGCGATTCCATTTTACAAGTTGATTATTGGGAGATATACACTCAGGCATCTCGAAGTAAAAGTGTTTTTATTTTGGGAAATAGTATCTCAAACATTGGATTGGAAACATTTTCGTGAAATTGAATGTGAAATGCTTTTTTATAAAATGATTATAGCAAAACAATTGCATACGTTATAGACGAAAAAAAATAACTAAAAGGAAATATAGTACTTTTCTATGATTCTCTCTCTATGATTTTAGTACAATTTAGACCTTCAATAATACTTAGTATTTAAAGTTGTCGAGTTCTTAGATCTGCATAATAAGGCATTGATTTTAATTAAGAGTTTTTCAATGTTTTTAAAATAAATAAAAGAAAAGAAATTAAAGTAAAATGTAAAACAAAAGGATAAAATTTGTCGAAACTTCTGCAAAGTCCATCAATTTAATCAATTCATGGAAGATTTGTTGAAATGAACATTGAATTTAAAAGTTTTAGCCTGGAGATGAGTTTACTTTACAGACTGTAACTATTTAGGTTGTTGGTATATGAATATGAAGTTTATATTAAGGCACTCAGAATCTTTGAGATTTTAGTAAAATGCTAAACAAATTGCTTGTTGTGCTTTGCTGACTGTATGTCTCCCTTTGCTACTGACTGAAAATTGTCCCGCAATCAGTTCACAATAACACACTCTTTCGCATCTTATAAGGTATAAATTAAGCAAGAATAATGTTGCAGACATTCTCCTTTTCTAACTCTTGCCCTAAATAATGGTATGTCTGTGTTATTACCATACCGACGGACAAGCGCACGGGGAAAATCGCTTACCAATCCTTCCGAATTTATGAGTAACAAATTAGGCATCGAGGAGTCACCACGTACCGTGCACCGTCGTTGTCATCGTGTTTCTGAGTCAGTCGATCGTTCTATTTTAGAACAGTTTTTTTGTCCCATTCTGGGCACTCATGCTCCTACCACGAACATAGGGCGCTACTGCCGCTCATCGGTGCTGTATGAATCATCGGGGACGTGCCAACATCTTACGAACCCGGAGCAATTTATGACACTCTTACCCCACGGTTACCCCCCGGCTTACCCACGGCTTACCCCACGGCCCCACGGTTTCTTTACGCCAACGACCAAAGTCCACACATTGTGGAACGTTCCTTCTACCCCGCTTCATGCAATGTGGAAATCAGTGTGCCGAATCACAAGGATAGCATCGCGTCCACGGCGCACATCGATGCTCATAAAACATGTTACAGGCTGTGGTGATGGATTCAAAGCGTTTCGTTGCATGTATTGTTTACACGTGTGTATCTTTTTTTTGTGCACTTTATCTCAACCCCAGTGGGCGTTAAACTCGAGAGAGTACATCAAACACCGGTCCAGTAGAGTACTCTCGAAGGCACCGATAGAAACCGCTTACGATGTGGCAAAAGTGGGTCTGTTTTTACACCCATTCCACATGGTTGGGATGCAGTTTTGACCGGCCGTGTGTGTGTGTAGTTTTCCGCGAGAAATCGTTAAAGTTTTTAATTGCATTCGCGACGAAAAACAGGTCGTGCGCTGGGAGAAGTACTATATATATCTTGGAAGTCATTAGGAGCATGGTTTTTTGCATCAGCTTCTGATCCGTCCTGTGGTATGGACTAATCCAGTTTGTGCCAAATATTGGAAGGTACTGGTACGCAAATCAGTTTTTGAGTAGTTGTAGGATGAAGTAATCTGATTGCTGGGTCACGATTAGTGAGATATCCAGCATGGTTCAGTGTAGAAAAAGAAATTTGTGTATTTTTTGTATGCAAATTTCGAAAAGTCTCGAATATTTTTATGGAATTTTAAATTACTGCAAGAACGAGAAAAATTTTTGAAGAAGATTTCAATAGTTCACAGTCATGTTGTTCACAAATTCAGCTCTGAACAAATTTAATAAAGAACTTCTCCTTTCTAATCGACCCCAACAAACTTTTATTAAACTGACATGTTAAGTTCTTAAAGTGAGCTCTTCGTTCGAATGTCGAAGGGTTCTCAACTGAGAGTTCCTGAATATGCCATTCAATTGTCAATTCTAAAAGGTTGTTCAGTATATAGTGTTGCTATATTGTTACATTGCGTCAGGGTTTTCTCTCAACAGGACCAACTTTATACTCCTTTAGGACTGTTAATTCCAAATACAGAATTTGACTATTTAGCTACGACCTTATTATGTCTGGGGATTTCAAAAACCAAGAACTACTGTTGAAAGGACGTAGAAGTTGCTGGAGATATTATAGACAAACGTACTATTCCGATGTTTCTCACTATTTCGAACACTCTGTAATGAGGAATACACTATCAACTGTTCATAAACAGGGGGCTATTACCTATTTCTTAGCACACTTCATTTGAAACAATTCTATGGATTGAACCCGTTCACCTTCCACGCAAGAACAGGTGATGAGTGTTAGTTTGATATTGATACACATGTGTTCCGGTCCGTTTCAGTATCCTTGGTCAACGTCGAGCTACAATGCAAGCTCATCATCATATTCGTCTGCATCGTCTAGTCTGCCAAGCTCCTATCGGAGTTCAAGAGTATGTATTTTCAAAGTTCGTCCCTCCATGTCCTGTGGTCCGTCTAATGTTCGCACAATTCTAAAATGGTTTCATGTGTTTATCCAAAATTGATTTGATTTCTCAAATTCCCAGTTTGGTAACGCTTATTCCTCTTACTCCCATTGGAAACAGGTTTTGTACGTCATATGTGTTACAGTTTTTTAATTGTCAAGTCCCTTACCCCTTTTTTGTCGCTGTCTGTTTTTATTCTTGTTGGTGTTGTTCGATTTCCTTACTCCAGATAACATACTGATAAGTCTGGTAAGGGAATCGGTGTGTTTAGATTTTACGAGTGGAACCCCATTTTCCAACCGACTGTGTTGTGCCTCTTCCCTGTGATTGTTTGAACGTGTCCAGCTTTGTTGTATCTTTCTGTGTGCGATGTACAAATGGCGATCAACTGTCGTCACCGATAGTGGCAACGTAGAACACCAGCGGCATACGCGAGCACGCCGCGTTTATCCCGCACTGATTGGCAGGTTGGCTTGCCAGCGATATTTACGTCGTTGCGTTCTTCCGTGCTATTTCTGTAAGTATCGCGAGTCCCTCAGCGTCAAACAGAGACAACAGAGCTCGCGCGTGACGGTAAATTCTGTGAGGTAGAGGATTAAAATGGATGCCAACTGTTGGTAGACTAGGTGACGATTGGTTAACGCCGCTACCGGTATTGCTTGCGTCTGCGACACTTGCACCGTGCTATGTTACGCTCCGACGTAAGTAAATGAAAAGAAGTACACCGAAAACGGAACGGAAACAAGTTTGCAATTGGCGCCAGGAATCACGGATTTCTTGTTCGCATTGCAGTTACATGTCTGAATTTAGCACATGCAGCACATCTTGCATAGCGGCTAGTATCAGAAGATTGATGGATGAGGGTTTCGTTCTGCTGTAACGGCATGTTTCAGCAATGCAACCGTTTTGCTGGCATCCAAAGACTTATTTGCTGGCGCTAGTAGGAATTGCCATAAATCAATCTGATGTTCTTTTTAAGTTCCGTTTGTATGGTGAGTAGTAATTCGTTGTTTGGTTGAGGGTTAAGACTTCTTTCTTAACTGGTTTAGATTAAAATTTGTGCTAAAGTTCACTTTCGCCCTCATCTGTTGTTATTTGCATTAATAGTTCCTAATTTTGTACGTACTATAAGCATGTCAGTGATTGTCTTCTATCAGGGAAACTCACACGTCTCGTTTGTCCTTTTCCCCCTTTTAGTTCTCGACCGAACCTTCAACTACGTCCCGGTTCGGTTCGTTGAGTTCCTCGAGCACCTACCGTCCATCATTCTCTTCCGGGAGCTACCGGTCACCACGATCAACGACGACCTCGACAGCGTCGGCCACAGCTCCAAGCTCAACCGTTTCCTCGTTCATCAGTCGGTACTCGAGTTTGGCGGCCGACAAAGAAAAGGAACGGGAAAGAGACAAGGCAAAGGAAGAGGAACGACGGAAGGAGCGTGAATTACGGGAGAGAGAACGCGAAAAGGAACGTGACCGCGAGAAGGAACGTTTGATCGAAACATCCAAGAAACTCGAGGCAGAGTTGAAGGAAAGCAAACCGGCACCGTTGAAAAAGTCCTCCCTGATAGCAGCAAAGTATGGTTCCAGCAAGGACGCTACAGGCACCGACGATTCATCCACAAAGAGTGGTGCAGCTGGTAAGCTTCAATCCACCAAGGACAGTGGCGTAAAGCCGAAGAAAGATAATGCGCCTCCGGTGACGTTCACCACCCGATATGGACGAGCTGGAGTCGCGCGAGAACAGTCCCGTGAGCCGAGTCCGGCGACGAGAACGAACTCTTCCACATCTATCGCTTCGCGTAGTAGGCATCGCGATCCAAGTCCCGCTCCAACGACCGTCACTGAAAAGGCACGCTCGCGCGATCCAAGTCCTGCCGTAGAAACTAAACGTACCGGAGGGTATGCGTTGGCAATAGCCAGTAAGCTGTCCGGTACGAAGCTACCGCAACAGAATGCTCCAAACGAGTATCGGCGGCAATCGAGCGGAACGGCGTTTGGACAGAGTAGGGCAAGGTCTCGCGATCCAAGCCCTACGGTGCGCACAAGAACTTCACGCGAACCTAGTCCCATGGAGCAAAGACGCATTCAGTTAGCCAATAAGATGATAGCCACAGCGGCCCGGTCCCGCGATCCAAGTCCTGCACCAGTTCAGCAGCTGAAACAGACGACGAACAAGTCGAATAGTAGTGCCGATGCAAAGCAGAGGTTCACCAGCTCCATAACGATCAAAACGGGACCAGGTGTTCGGTCACGCGATCCTAGTCCAGCCGAAGCGAGAAAGATCCCTACGTTCGGTAATGCGAGTAAAGTGCGATCGCGCGACCCTAGTCCGGCGGATCCGAAACGGACCACTTCGTCGTTGGGTACACGTGCGTCTCGCACAGCCAACGATTCTGGGCTGGTGAAGCCATCCACGTTTGGAAGTGCAAGGAAAACGCGTGATCCAAGTCCCAGCGTTGGCAGTAAAGTTCGCAGCCGGGATCCAAGTCCCGCGACGGTCCCACGCCGTTCTTCCCGTGAACCAAGCCCTGCCGAGTCGGTCCGAGAGAAGTATGGACTCGGAGGACCCGGTGCGTATCGACCGTACGGGCGTTCGAACAGTGCACTCGGCGCTGGTAATCGGTTTGGCGCTAGTGCTAGCCCGGTACCGAAGAGTCCAATAGCGGATCTTGCCCTGTCGTACATGACATCCAGTGAGGCAATCGCGGCACGCACGAGTCGTCCTTCCTCGAGGCTACGACTGAACTCACAATCGCGTGAACCATCGCAATGTTCATCGCCGTTGACAGCGAGCCAGATCTTCTCGCCCGAACCACGGCCAGTCCCGAGCGATGAGCAACAGCGAGAGGGATCTACATCGTCGGAAACCACCACCGCAAGCTCATCGTCCGAAGAGTCGTCGGAAGAAACGGAAAGTAGCGTCGAACCAGAGCCGAAGATATTTATCGAAATAACGCTCGTAACGCGTGGGACGTCGCCAACGCCACCGGGTGCAACGCCGCTGATAAGAGCCCGCCGGGCGGAGATGTGCAAGACTATCGAAAAGACTATTCAGAAGCAGCTGTTACCGGTTGAAACGGCCGATAAACAGATCCAATCCGATCGGTTGGACGATTCGACCAAATATTTACGCTACGGACAACCTTCGACACGCAGTTGGTCACCGTTCTTAGACCAAAAGTATGGATCATCGTCGCCGACACTTGGCTACACGCGGTATTCAAGTGCGTCCTCTCGCTATAGTCGCGATAGTCCAAGCTTCAGTCGTGAAACAAGCGTGAGCTCCTCGAAGAGTGATGTACCCGAGAAGCGTGAGCTATCAGCATTAGCCGCCCGAGTAAAGGAGCTCAGTCTGTCGAAATCCAACAGCACAAAGTCCACCGGCAGCCGGTCGTCGACGGTAAGCTCCCCGGGTGGCAAGCAGAAGACACCGCCCAAACAGAAATCTCCCGAAAAGCCTCCTCCAGCACCGGCAAAGGATAGCCCATCGCCCGTTCGTTCGGTCGCGAACAAAGACTTCCGCAAGTCGGCACTGAATATGGGCCCCGCACCAGACCGACCGCGCAAAACTTCCACATCGTCAAGCAAGTCTTCCAGCTCATCGGCATCAACGGCAACGCCGGTCGCGGAGACTAACGGATCGACAAGTCGCATTCCACACGTACGGCAGCAAAACGGCACCAAGGGGACGAAACGCTCGGACCGATCCGCATCGTCCAGTTCGGAAGACACCGCCAGCATCAGTGGCTCTTCCGGGACCGATACAGACCGCGAGCAGTCGATCACGCGTACGGCACCGAACGAGCAGGACGATCTCAGTACCGCGACGGACGCATCGAACGCCAACAATGAGCTGCTTCTGCGTGCGATCCAGCTGGCCACGAACTTTGTGAACAATCAAAACCGTAATGCGACCAGCTGGTACGATAACGCTAGCACAACCAGCATGACGGAGAGTCTGGCGGCGGACCCGAGCGGGAAATCGGGCTGGGAGGCGGGAACACACTACATGGAGAGCATAAAGGACGACTCCAGCAACGAGGAGGACGAAGGCGATGAGGTTGACGAACAGGGGCCAGGAACGGAAGGCGATGAGAGTGGTCAGAAGCCTAGCTCTGAATACCAGCAGCCGATGTGGTGGAGGCGCTCGGGCAACTATGAGCAGACGGCTACGGTGCAAGAAACGGCCCCGAGTGCCCGTAGCTTCACGTATCGCATCAGGCGCGTTGAATCGGGTGAAAAGCCGTGGTGGTTAGCGGATGAGGGAAATAAACCGGTGCCCGATTTGGAACCGGACTCGACGGAACCGTGCAGCACCGCGGGACAGGATGTGACTGGCGGGGCCGAGGCCGCGATCGACGATGGCCGTACTACGGCAACAAGCATATTCGAGAGCCAAACGTTGAGTCCCTTCCGTCCGATTAGGGTGACGCGCATTGAGTCCGGCGAACGGGCCTGGTGGATGAAGAGCACGGAGAACGTAGCGTCAAAGTCGTCCGGCGAGCGAAGCAAGCAGCCCAGCAAGGAGCAAACTCCCGACTCAGCCGGTGGCGGTAAGAAGAGTCCCGGCTACACGGTGTTTAAGCTGGAAGCGGAGGATGAGGCGTGGTGGGAACAGGCCATGGCGGATCTGTCACGCAAAGAGCAAACCTCCGGCAGCAGCCCGAGCAGCACATCGGGCAGTCGGGAACCGTCGAAGGAGCCGACACCGGAACCGCGAGGCCAAGGAGTCACGCTTACGCGCGTCGTATCGGGTGAGAAGGCTTGGTGGTTGTACAGTTCCGAGAAGGTGAACGAGCTGGGCCAGTCCCCGGCGACGGATGGCGCTGGCTCCGGCAACGGAGCGGAAGGTAGCGACTCGGTACGCGAGTGTAGCCCGGTGAAGGCGAAACCGTTCAAGATTACGCGCATCGAATCCGGCGAACGGCCCTGGTGGATGTTGGAAACCTCCGACGCACCGGTTTCCCGCTCGGGCTCCAAATCGAACGTCGTGAGCAGATCGAACAGCTTCAACTCGAAGGCGAGCGGGAAGCAGACCAGCCCAACGAAATATCGCATAACGCGCATCGAGTCAGGCGAACGGGCATGGTGGATGACGGGCGACAGCCCGGACGAGGGTGCCGGTAGCCCACGCAAGCTTTCGTCCTTCGTCGAGCAACACGGCGAAGAGGAAGCGGATCTGCAGAACGTGGACATCGAGGCGCAGGTGGAACAGGAGCTGGAAAGCATCACAAACTTTGTGGCCGGTTTGCCAAAGTTCCCCACCGGCGAATACACCATCGAACCGCTTACCAGCGAAACACCACCGCTGGGCGATCGGGCCAGCCCGGAAGGTGAGGCCGGTGGTCGGGCTTCGCCCTACGATAACATTCCCTCGACGATGTCCGTTCCGCTGCAAGTGAGCGGCCAGTCCGGTGCGTCCGCGTCGGCAGAAAATGGCACGCATGGCTCTACCGACCTTGGTAGTTTGGGCGCACGGAAGAACACGCAGTCGCCGGTGTTCATTTCCCGTCACACCAACATTGACGACCTGCTGGGTGGCTCTTGCCATCCGCTCAGTCCCATGATGGATAGGATGTTTATTATGGATGGACTGCAGGAAATCACACCGAAGGACGTCCGGGTGCATGACAGTACGCCACAGTTTATCGATTACGCTGGACAACAGAGGTAAGGTTATTGTGAAAGTCCGTAAACCGACAGACAGGCTTTTTTAGAACATATCATATTCTTAACACTTTTTTTTGAAAATCAATAATTTGGTAGTAAAAAAGAAAAATTTAATTTAAATGGTTAGAAGAGGATTAAGTAAATTAAAGATAAAAAAAAAGGTAAAGCAGAAACAGAGAGAGAAAATTGTATAATTGCTCACTGCAGCTTGATTTGGATTTTTAGTACAATGATATTTTAGTACTAGTTTGAACAAAGGTCGATCAATCCCATACACACCACGAAAGATGGTGCGTGTCTTCGCTAAAGACACCGTTGGTTTTCTGCTAAATTCACCACACTCATTTTCACTTTCTTTCTTTCACAGACAACGCAAATCGAGCACGGTAAGTCATTTTGAGAATATAATTTGCTTTTAAATCGAATTTAGATTTAGTAATTTAGAAAAAAATGTGTTTATTCTTTAGTGATTGAGACCGTGCTTAAATAACATAAAATAATTTATATTACATTCCGCTGCTGCCATACTACATTTCCTCAATGATCGCCTGTACGTTGGACTCTGATGAGCCAACACGTACGCCTACGTCTTCAGTACCACCTGTGCGATTTTTCCAACGGCCGTGGGCGATGCGAAATGAACGTTCTGCTAAGCTCCGATGCAAAATAGAAGCAAATGTAACGTTTGCACTAGGCGCTGTGCTAGTTGGCAACGGTTTCGAATGCGTCCCGCAATAGAACACATCTGATGTGGAACGTTGTGGGTTATTGGTGGTGTGATGGCAATTTACTGCCATTTGCTATCCATCCAGGTGCTATTTTAAACACAAATTGCATCTATTGCCAACTGTCTCTCACACGCAGTGATGCTATAATTTTAAGTTTTATATCAAAGAAATGAGAAGAAAGCAGTGCGGAAATGTGTATTTTTTTACATAAACGTTGGGTCATCGACCCAGGGTGACCTACATACGCACAGCCATAGGGTGAGATTTGCGAATTATTAGCAGGATTGAGGGACTTATGACTCATTCTTATGAACTGTCATCGTGGCAGTGAAAGGCAACGATCAAGCTGGTGGATAACTCGCATAAATGGTGAATAATAAAAACTGCATGCCATCTTGCATTTCGGTTCCACCTGAAAGCATGATCTTTGGGACAACTTGGACAACAGAGATGTAAAAATTAGCATGCTTGAAATCATTTCCATGCACCGCTAAATTTATGGCTGGACGGTTGGTTGAATGTCCACAAACCGAATTTGCTGTGGGTTGTTCTAAAAAGCAGCAGTATCGAGACAGGGTCCTGCACGTGCATAGCGTGCAGTAATAAGAATTGTACCAAATGAGATTTTAATGGATAATTGCTTCCACGCGCTTCTCATCACTAATTATAACGCGAAGCGCGTCCGAATAAATACGGCGGGCTGGTATAGTTGCTAATCTAAATTGATAATTGAGGGCCCAGCCGACCTTGCGAAACGCTCGATAGTACAGACCACAGGAAACCACATGTTGGCGAATTTATTTCCATCACCACCATGTCCATCTCCACAAAACCTGATGCGCATTTTCCGTGCGTTTCGTAAGCGATATGCAACCCACCGTACGCATGGTGGTTGACGTAAAGCGTAAGCTGAGTTTCACCGTTTGTGGGATGCTTTTAAACAACTTTTTATCGTTTTAAAAATAGTCATTATTTCATCAGCAATGAGCAAAATCATCCATCTTTCCCGCGTTTGTGATAGGTATCGACCGGTCAAACATATGGAAAAGACCAACCCTCGTTTCCTTCGCCGCTCGGCAAACACAAACATATCGCGTACGGTGCGTCAGGGTCCGCGCTACATGACGCGTCCAGGAGCCGCTTTAGTACAGGCGAATGGTTGGAGAGTAAAGCAAACCGCGAACTAACGCGAAACGGTCAATATTTGATCATAACTCCCCCAACCCGGTACATCACAAGGGCAACCAATGCCGGCCAGAAAAACACAAAGAGTGAGAGAGAGAGAGACGGTAAGAGTGTGAAGCTGGGCAGGAAATTGCACGCCCCGCGAATGATCATTTTCTTTGTTGGCCTTCGAAAGGCAACATTGTTTGTCGTACCACCGGTGCCACTTGGAAATGGTACGGGGAAAGGCACACCACTACTGCATTGCTGAGTACAACGCATACAACCACGCGTATGTTCGGTGCTAGTTCTTGGATGTCAGCTGGAATTAGGTTGACTGGGTTTGGACATAACTTTAAAGTGTGGTTTGCATTGCGGACATTCTACCGAAACTATGCAACTACTTAATAAGGGTGAAATAGGTATGGAAGTTTTGCTTAGAATTTGGGCAGCTTTGGTCCAATTTCACGTTGTTTGTTATAACATATGTAAATGTTGACATTTAAATTTAAATATCAACAATCTACCACGAATGGGTAGCATTACAGTACTGAACTAAAATATACGACCATTTGTTATTGAAGGATAAAAAACTTTAGAAATGTTTGAAATTTATGTGTAAAGAATGTTTTTCCTTGTCGTAAAATTCAATCAATGCTTCATACGAAATTATGTGTTTTTATGTATGGCAATGTTTTGAATATTTTTTTTATTAAACATGTGTTTACCTCGCGGAAAAATTAACAGATAATATGTGCATGATGTGCATTTAAATAAAGAAAATAGCATATAGAGGAATAAAATATACCATACACGAAATGTATTTGGTTTATAGTTATGATACACACTGTAGTGCAAAGTGATGATTTTGGAGTCTCTTTTTTCATTTTTTATTAAGGGAAAACAAACACTTCTTCTTCTTCTTTTTCGACACAACAAACCTCAAGACGTCTAGAGGCCTGCCATTTCTGGCTTTCTGTGACTTTATTTACGCGTAGCTGGATAGTCAGTCCTGCGTACGAGGGATTGGGCCGGATGGGATTTGGGTCCGGTCCGTTTGTGTGAAGACCGACACCACTACCATCATGCCACCGGGTCGCCCCGGGATGCTTAAGAACAGTGGATAACAAAATATAGCTCTTTGGCACTTTCACTCTGGGTTTTTGACGAAGATGAAGCATCCCGTTTTGTACGGGCTAAAATGCTAAAAATGGGAGGCTTGCTAAAATGTTATCAAATATTGTAGCTGAATTTGAACCTTATTGGTGATTGATGAGAATATGAAGGAAAATAAATACTAGAAATAGTTAGAAACAGCTCAAACTTTCCCTGAGGCCATGCAAAACGCAGGGTCTTTCGGTATCCGTTGCGTTCGGTTGGTCTCGGTTATTGATTTGGTGGACGTCTTTACATGTAATGTACCATATACTCTTAAGTGTTGTCGTACAATATTGAAATTCAAGTATCAAATTTAATATACTGGCTCTTCTAAACTCATTCTTTGCGCATTTTTATACTATTTGGTTCTTTGCTTTCAGAGGTTTGCTGATCACCACTCTAGAATATATTGTAATAAATTTATATTTACAAATTTACATTCGCTCCTAATTGGTTTATTGATTTCAAATCATTACTAAAAATCCCTGAGGCCTTGTGCTTCTAGGAAATACAAACAATTTTTTTTAAGATCAAGATCACATAAGACAACATATATTCCAGGCGCTTCCAGAGATGATAAATTTATCTAACAAAAATTTCCGAAAGCAATGGAAGCAATGATTAAAATAGAAATAGAGACCAAACTGAATAGAGCACCGAATGTTTGGTATTAAAACTGCATTCAACCACCTCCCTTCACATACGCTGCCCTTGGTAATGCAATCCTGCAGGGAGGGACGGCCGTAGACGGCCGCATATGCGCCGCCTGTATGTGTGTGCGTGTTTCGCCGTGCAAAAGCGGTGACAGACCCGGCTTCTTCTTGATTTTTAACACCCTACCAGCATGTGTGCATAGGGGTAGAACCATACACGCTCGACCGTTCCCTTAAGGGGGGAAACATAAAAGAAATGGTGCGTACTGAAATCGGACAACTACACCGAAACGGGATGACCTACACAGGTGTGCCATGGAGACCGGCCCTGCTCCGTCAAGAAGCCGGTGACCGGTCGGTCTCGGTCCCGGTCCCAGGGCAGCAAGGGCCAAGGGGGATTGGGTAGGGAAACCAAACCCGTTTCAAGGCAAGCGTTTCATCGCTTGGTGGTGTTGGTGCAGCGTTGGTCGGCGCTGCAAGTGAGCAGCGTCGAGAGCAGAGAACACCTTTTGAACGTCTTGAGTGCGTGGAGAGCGCGAGAGAGACCGCATCCACCGCAATCGAGCTTTTTGGCCTTTCAACCGTACCGCATTAAGTCAGTCGCTGAAAGATCGTTGCCGCGGAAGCTTTGAGCCGATCGCGTGTACGGATTCGATTCCGGGCCACCGAGATCATACGACCACCGTATCGCATCGTTATCATGCGCGGAGAGTGAAGGGTGGATCAGTGTGACTGCTACCATTTTTAGCCCCTTCTTAGGCGTCCGGCAGGAGAAGTGATTTCGGGAGTGCAACCGTCAATGACAGCGTTGCGGCCAAGCTCAGCGGAATGTGATCGAAACAGATCGGTGCAGAAAATAGTTCAACGCAGCGGTTTGGCAGCGCCCGCAGTGGGGGAGAAGTGTTAAGCGGGCACGAAAATAGAACCATATTTCACGGTCTACACCCACCCAAGCGACCGGTTTGGAAGCCGGAGTTAATGGTGCAATTTTAGGGTTCGTGTAGAATTTATGACCACCGCCACGTGTAGTGTTGGTGGCGTTTGAGGCTCGCAGTCGTTTGATAAGCCGATTAATTTGACTGCTCAAGTGCATTAAGAAGCTGTGGCATTAGGCAGTGGAAGTGGAGTTCGATCATATTGTGAACGAGATTCTGCCATACCGAAGCCATAAGGAAGTGCAAAAAGGGAGTGTTGCTGGTGGCCAATCTTCATAAAATCACGTTCAACGCCGTAAACGAAAGAACGAAGTAAGTCCAAAGCATTCAACTCAAACGGAAGCCTCCCACCGAACCTGATAGGAGGGCGCAATGGTCGAGGGAACTATTGACGTGCGCTGCGGTTTGTTCTTTCGTCTGGGTTGCCTCACCGTTCCGGAGCGTTTGGCAACCGGAAAAAGTAAAAGTAAAAATCAACCACCATGGAATGGCGACAGGCGAAACAGAGTGTGGGAATGAAGGGAGGGGCAAAGCATATTTGGGACTTTTGTGGAGTTACGCGTTATTACGCTGCTCTGGTGCGGGGAGAGCCCACGGGCAAGAATAAGAATTTCAATTTCAAAAGTTCCGTGACGGATGTGATGGAAAACACGGTGAAGGTCACCTTGGGTGGATGGATTGGTTGATGGGAGGAAGGAGATTAGTACAAATCCCGAACTGGCTGGTCCACTGCTGAAGATATTCCTCAAACAGTTTTAACATTTGTTCCAAAACGAAACAGCGGATAAGCTCCAGAAACGTAAATCAAATTGCAAATCACCTGGCGCAACACATGTACCCGCCAAGTTCTGTCTCATTGCGTAACAAATTAAATCGTACCAACCTATCGGGCACCGGCCGTAATCGAAATACCAGCCGGTGTGAGGTATTTAAGAATTCATGTCCACGAAGGACGTCGTGGCATGAAAAGCGCTCTATCGATCGGAGGCTACCATGGGTACGCGTATGGAAAATTTAATTATATGCAAAGGTTTAGCTGCAGAAAAAAAAAAACACGGAGAACCGATAGGTAGGTGGGCAGTAAAAAATAGAAAGCTTTACAGCATTCTGGGCACATTGTCGCACCGAGCGCACGAGAACGTGTACGAACGCGATGATAAACGCACCAGCGCGAGCGCCTCATGCGGCAAACAGCTGTGGCCACGTCCTACCGGTGTCATGACCGGTACATGGTTGGGCCGTGCCGGTGGTGCCCGTCACTTCATTAAATTGAGGTGCAGTTAGTCGCAAATTATTTTCCTATCTCTAACCTGTTACCGTTTCGTGGTACGCCGGCGTGGGATTGTTTGCTGTCAAAACAGGCGTTCCGTATGACGAGAGTGGATCCGTTGAAGGTGACTGACAGCTATAGCTTTTTTCTTTGCTGTTCTTGTTGGGGTTGATATTGGAAACGATTGGGAACGTGTGATAACAGTTATCGGAACGGTACGATCGATACTCTGTGAGCGTGTTTCTTTTTGCGAAATGGTTTGCCTGTTTTCCGTGGAGTTATCCAACGTAGGAAGTCTGTCTGTGTCTGTGTTGTGATTGGAACTTCTGTAGACCTGCAGTGTTGTGCACTGTATGTATACATATAAAACAGTTTCGAAGTGGATGTAATGCTTGATCTGCAACCGCTGGTTTGATAAAATATCTGAGAAACTTCTTACAGTTCCTTATTTAATAAGAATTTCTTATATAAAGTGGTTTAGGTCTTCTATAGGAATCGTCTTCTTAGAAAGGAACTGGCAATTTTGTAGGAACATCAACAACATAACTCCAACCTTGCTTGTCCGAAATGGAAATGGCCACTGTTACATACATGAAAGTCGTAAAACAATTTTTTGACATAGAGTCAGCGATCAGTGATGAGTGAATCTTAGGGTCTGGAATGATTTATTGAAGAAAGTCCTCGATGTCTTTTACTCTCGAGATGCGGATTGCCTTTTTTTTTGGATGAGGCTATAAACCAACCTTGGTAATAATTGTCGCCCTGGAAGCTGGTAAGCTTAGTCGTGAATCTAAAAGTGCTGGAATTCTAGAAGAGAGATCCTTAGCTTTCGGTATACGCGGTACTACTGGATCGTCATGTTCTTGGAGATCCACTTTTTAGTGAAGATTTTACAAGTAAATTGAGTTACGTTTGGGACACTTTTCTCCAATAATTTCCAAATGGTTCTTCTGCGAATTGGAACACGTAAATCTTGACATGTTGGACGAAATTCGACCATCGCAGTTGATGAGGCTCTCGTCTATATCAAAGATATCGTCTGCCTTGTTGAGTATGTTCAGGTGCAATGCTATCATTAATGATCGATAGAGGAACGCCTCAAGCTTAATCTTCTAAAACCACTGGCAAAGATCACATCATTTTTGAAGTTCTTGGGGAAACGGTTTCTTACGCCATTGAAACCAATATTGAAATATGATTCTTGAACATCTGCAGAACGTCTACCCCCTGAAAATTAAAATTAAGATGATGTTGGGGTCCTCTATGAGTAAGAACAGCTGATGTATCCTCTGTTCTTGAGAAATCCAAAAATTCTTTGTTGTGTTCAACTTTTGATTCTGATGTTTCTTCTGTTTTACAAAGATCAGAAGCTTCTTTGTACAACTTTTGATATTTCGATAGTACTAGGGCTAAGAGTCATTCAGCAAATCACACTTTTATAAATTCAGTATTTGGATTTTAGACTGAGCCCAATACGAAACAAAACTCCCGAACCAAAGTTAGAACTTCTACACCGACCGGCGAGCAAAACGTTCAAATGTACTGTCTTAAACAAAACGGGACTCTTCGGTGTGGCTAGAAAACTGGCTTGCGAAATGGTTAGTAGGATGGTTTTGCCGTTTTGCCGTTGCCTCCACTAGCTGCCATTTGCTGTTACGACCGTTTTGCTAGAAGTTCATTTGTGCTTTCTGTAAAGTGGTGATTTCCTTCATACCAGCCCGCCCTTCCTTACCCACTTCCCAACAAACTGTGGGCTGTGTGTTGTTTGCTGTACTTTCTCGGATTTTGCTCGTTACGGATCAGGATCGATGAAAAATGGTGCCTTTGACCTCGGTGGGGAAGAAGCAAATGCTCAGATTCTTGTACTCCTCCGCGCACTCCTCCCGCATGGATCGGTGGGTTCCGTTCCGTTCCGAATCCAGCATCGATCCAAACCTGCCCGGACCCCGCAGCTAATCCGTTAACGATCGCGACGAAGCAAAACCAAAACAAAGACTACAAAACCCCATCCGAAATCAGATCATAATTTCCCGCCGTTGCCACCGCCGTTGCGTTCACGGTGATGCTAACGCAGGACCCCGCGAACCATCAGCCGGAAACGATGGCTTATTTATCGATCGGTGCCGTTCGCCGCACATTCGCAATCGGGGCAAAACCTGGGCAAAGACGGCATCTCCGGGCCGAGATTTGTTACGCTTCCAATGACACGAACCGAAACCCGAACTGTGGGGTCTGGTTTTTCTAGCGCTTGATCGACGATCTTGAACTTGAGTCGGTTTGTTTACCAAGCCAAGCTTAAGTCATGCTCGATCGAGTGCACTGTGTGTGGAGTTGGTTTTTGAAACGACTTTTATTTGCTATTCCATTGGAAAAAGGGACCATTTTGAAGGAAAAGCTTGCAATTGTATTCCAAGCATAAAAACCAAGCCCACAATAACGATAACAATAATAAAACAACGTACAATAACAATAACGTCCCTGTTACCGGTCAGTCACCATTCATTGATAAGAGTTTTCACCGGCCAATTTATTTACTGATTGAGACGACGGTTCTGGCTGGCGATTCATTTGTGTTGCGCGCGCGCTTGGTGTGCACAGGAAAACAGGTTTCTTGCACCAATGCAGAAACGATACAGTAAGAAGCGAACCCAAATAAAAGCAACACATACCCACGGCTTCTCGGTCCGTGTGGCCACCGATACATAAGGCTTGCCGAGTTCCAGACCGAGCCGAGTACCATCGAGAGCTGGATTCTACTGCTCGCCGACCGGCCGTTGCTGCTGGCGCGATATATTTTTTTGCGGTTGTTTTTCGGTGTCTTCGCATCGGCACACGGCATGGCAAGGAAGCATCGGGTCGAAGAATAAAATAAACGACGAACGTGAACAGGTTTAGGATTGCCGGTACCTTCCCAAAGGGGGAAGCATCTGTACGGCGTAAAGGGCTACTGCTGCGCCAGTGTGGAAAGTGTGGACGAGTTAAAAAAGGGGACAAAGACAACGACAAGATTGGCAGCATAAACCTGTTCTGGATTTAGGATGAAGGGGTTTGTGTCTGTTTTTTTTTGTTGTTGTTGCTGTTGCTGTTTGCTCTGTGCAAACAATGTGTAACAGTTGGGGATCGATTCGTGTTCGTGTCGCGCAAACGGTTGTGCACGGTGCAGAATGGCCCATCGGCAAGAGCACGGAGCACCGATGATTTGTAATGGGAACCTTTTGGGCAATCGAGTGGAAGAATGGCGAATGATGTGCTGGATGAACTGTTTTCGCTCCGTCCGAGGTACCGGGGTCCAAGTTCCCAAGGTGTCCAGCTGGTTTGGCGGTGGCAAATGTCTCGGATGCACCGGGCATTCGGACACTTGCTAGACGATTGTTTGCCACTAAAGTTCCATGGTGCTGTCAAAAGGTTTGTGTGTGGGTGTGTGTGTGGAAATGTTTGGAAAGTCCCGAAAATGGATACTCTGTGTCCTTTGCACTCCACTAGCAATTTTGAAACCAATCGTTCGGTAGCGAATTGAAGCGATGGTTGGGAATGAAATATTCATAAGCGAATATATTGAGTTTGCAAATACCAGACCGGAACAGCAGGTACGGGGTGCTCCGGGGTGCTCCGAGATGGGTGGGAAAACTTCCCCATACGATGTTGGAAAATAATTTCGTCTGCCCGGTACGAAAATTGAGCGATTCGTGTCGTAAACTGCACAGAAGCGAACAAGTGGACGAGCGAAATCGACCCGAACGGCCGTACCCAATAATGAATGATCAGGTGTTGGAATGGCCAACGACGAATGCAATCGAGCAGAAAAGCGAACGATGAGCGTTTGCAAATGGGACGTGGATGGGGACCCTTTGGAGCTCATTTCCGCCACTCCTTCGCCTTTCCCACGCCACGAACGACGAAAGCCCACTATCGGGAAAAATTTGGTGAATGGCGTCAGCCGAAGTTGCATCCAAAAAGCTGAAAGCAGACGGCCCAACGGTTCGTCGTTCTCTTGCTGCTCCACTGGTACAATCTGTAACACGGGGCACATTTTCGCGCGTATGTCATTAGCACCGAAGCACAACAACATTTGAGCCCAATCCACAGGGGTTGCCACTGGCTGGGGGAAGGTGAATACCGAAGCAAACCAAAACAACAAAAAAAACCTTAAAATGATTAAAGTGCAGTGATGTTAACCCTTCTTTTTTGGGGGTTTATTTTGTATGTGCTGTTTTTTTTTATTATTTCGCCTCCATTTTCAATACCCGACGTAATTGCTGCGAAATTAAACGCGAACTTTATTATGGTACGCCAATCACAACAGGAAACATTGCCAACACGATGAGGGCTTTTTAATGTGTACCATCATTTTACAGGATGGTTGTGGCTGAATTAATATACATAATCATGTGCGGAGCATGCATGTTACAAGGTGCTGCATCAATTTTGCATACTGTGGTGAGATGTGCCAATTGCAAAATGCTCAAGTTTTGTAGTTTTAGTGCAAAAAACTATAGAAATAACGAACAAAAGGAATTGTGTTTTGTTTAAAATAATTATTTATTAATTAAAAAAGATTTTTCAAGTAAGAGGAATTGAATATATGAAAAATGGATCCTATAATATTGCTAAAAACATTTAAGCCGTATAGAGCCGAAGAACATCGGTAAAATAATCACCTTCTCATGCACATGATCGATTACGAAGCATTTTACGAAACCATCTAAATACCTTAATTGTGCGGGAAGCAAACAACCATCGGCCGAATTTGCTGATTACAAGGCTTAAAACCGGAAGGAGTTGCGTTGTAAAGCAAACAACAACACCCATTTTCCACCATGCCATAAGAAGCAAACAGGTAACAGGACGCACTAGATCCCGGAAGAACAATTAAACTTGATTAGAACATTAATATCGGCTGCAAGTGTCTGTAGAAAGTGGGCAATACCTTCTCGAATGTGGACGAAAGCGAGAGGATAGAGAAAAAAAAAACACACACACAAAGCATTGCTCGTCAAAATTATCCTCGCCCGGTGTAATGGGCAGGTTCAGATAATGCCACATTAAGGCAATCAAATAACACAGCACACCGGTGTCGATCGTGGGTTGTCCAAAAGGGAATCCACCATTGCTCGATCACTGAATCACCCATTGACCTTCGGACGCAGCTTGGCCGCATTTGAACCGGGGGTGGGGCGGATGCATTAGATCGAAAGTGGCTTCCGTTTGGGGCATCGATTTTTTTTTAATTTAGCGCAGAATCCAACCCATCAGGTTCGATCGCACGGTTACGGACGGTGTTCTGACCGTTCTGGAGTGCTTTCCTTTCGCTTCGTTTTTACTGCACGGCACGAAAGCTACCGCGGCTATCCGAAAGCGGAAGTCAGTTATTGCAAACTTCTCGACTACATCCTGCGCGAGAATAATGTTCGCAGCACCGTGAGAGGGTGCACGGGAAGAAGCACAGAAAGTTCTTCAACAAGTTAGGTGAAAATCGCTTTGAATTGCTAACGTCTCTTTTGCCTTGAGTTTTGCACAAATAGTTCGGTTTAAGTGACGGATATTATTCACGTTGGAGTGTTTCATCCACCTAAATCGCCACCATTGTGATGTGTCGTTAAAATTACAAACGATTTAAATTGATTTATCAGTTGCCAAGGTTCGTAATTTCGTCAACATCGCGCATATATTAGTACCGTTGACAAGCAGCAACACCATTAGAATAGGTTTTCCCCGCTGGGAGCCAGATATGAATACGTTTGCATAATTTTATGCTTTTACGTAGTCTTACACTTGCGTCCATCTCTCGCTCGCTATGTCTCGCTTCCCACAAAACGGCAGGAATGCAATGTGCCCAACCAAAAAGGAAGGTAGAACCGCTCACGCCCTCATGCATGATCTGACGGATCTGGCAACAGCAGTGCTAACGAAAAGTGGAACTGATAGAGTTGCTTTAAAAATTGAAGTAACGTTACCTTCGGCGGCTGCTATCTTCTCGATCTGCTGGATAAAGGGCCAATCTTAAGAGGTCAGCCAAACGGGGAACCGTTCACCTTCGGCGTCCGGGAATAACTGCTCATCGTAGAATAGGGTTGTCACACGCGAGTGCTCACCGGTGGTAGAGTGGTACGGCGGGTGCTGGAGGCGATGTACGGACAGTAAAATATTGGTTTTATGCTTCCAAGAAGGCTTCAGGAACGGTGGCGAGTTGCGTTGGAATGAATTGTTGTGAGTTTGGAAAAAGAAGTTACATTAGCTAGAGCCCTATAAATTCTTTCATTCCTGCAAACAATGCATGATTCTTATCCGGTAGATCGTATGAGAACGAGGGGAACAAGTTGTACACATATTCATTTCATTATGCAGGATGAACGTAAGGATGAATCCGTGCCATAAATTATGGTAAAATTAATAACATGTTCTAATTGAATCATAAACGACTACTATCGACTTTGACGTGTGGTATGCTACGAACCCTTTTATAGCACTCTGATGTACTGAGCCTTTTATGGTAAATTATATTTTTACATTTTTTATGGTTCTCTTATAAAAAAAAACCTTTTCCGAACTAACTCCGAACTCGCTCATTGATAAGGGAGCTCACTTAATTTGTTAGACATCCGACACTCCGCTGCCTATTTTCATTCACTCACGCAGTGGGAACACAACGATTTAAATTCAATTACACGTTGTAAATACCAGCCCATCACTTGTTGTCGCCGCAGCTGATTACACCACTTACATGCAGAGGGCAAGACCTACAATCGAGCCTACGCGAACGGAAGCGTGAAGGGCGTACAGGACTTTTTTCGTTGTTGTTCTCACTGCCGGCAAACCCCCATTTGGGGGAATCTTGGGAATCGTCCGTACCCTGTGCTTGGTTCCGGTTCATGGCGGTTAAGGGTTCCGGTCTTTGGGTGCGTTCTTGGTCACACTTTCCATCCATCCGGCCGCAAACCCGGCACCAACAATGGTGTGAAACAACGGGTTCTTTTATTCGAATGCCTTAGAAATACGGCGACACGGAGCCCGTGATCGATTCTGAGCGGAATGTTA
Organism: Anopheles marshallii; assembly: GCF_943734725.1. NCBI lineage: Eukaryota > Metazoa > Arthropoda > Insecta > Diptera > Culicidae > Anopheles > Anopheles marshallii. The sequence goes on from NC_071327.1 coordinate 69,831,561, forward strand.
CGGAACGAGGCATTTGTTTGCATTTGTCCGTGAACGGTGTTGAAATATTCGGGAATCGATTGGAAATCCTTTGCAGGAAGAAGCTACGCTAAGGGTGTAACAGTTTTCACTGTGTCACCATACGGTGTGGTGAAGAATTTTAAGCGCCATTATCAAATCGGCTACCGTATGACACCATCGGAGCTAGTCTACGGGGGGGTTTTTTGGTTTTCCATTTCGTGGCGCTGTTTCATTAAACATTTCTACCCTGTCTTCCTTAACCTTCGAACAAGCCGCATGATTCTAGCATCGTCGACGCGGTGTCTTTTTTTTACGGGTTCGCGGATAATTGTTATTACCAGCAAGTAATTATACGGACCACGGGCTGATGGGCATCACCATGAGGGTGAAAACTTTCTCCGCACCTTCGATGGTGCGCCATGTGGCTATGCCACCGCCGAACACAAATGGCACGGATGTGCTCTTCGCTTTTGTTTCTCCCAATTTTGTGTGCCCAAAGTGATGTTTTTCGTTTTGTTTTGGGAGGTAATTTTGTTATTCTCTCTATTTGCGCTCGCTTTCATTAATGGCTATTGAAAGATCGTATCAACGCGAATTGTTGCTCGCGCGGTGTTACGTGGTGCGGTTTGGGGATGCCGAGCACACCATTGTTTTGTGCCATTTTCCCCCCGATAGTACGACGTACTTGTCGCACCATCAGCAGCAGTAGCTGCAGTGGCATTGGGGGAAGGAATGACTGCAGCATCCTTAATTGATTTTTAAACATTATTACCCCTTGATGACGGTGGTGTACTGTTTATTAAGCAATTGGAAAACGGGTAAAGTGTAGAAGTAATAGCTATTTGTACGATTTGTAGTACATGATCATTAATGTTCGTACTGACAACTTTTTCGTTTGTTGATTGCATTTTTTTTATTCCTTTTTAATGCATGTTAGTACAGGCAGCGTATCTTGCTATAAAAGCTATAAAATATGAGCTTTGCAGAGTGTTGAGCGAAATATGAACACTTCTTTCCAATATTATTACAACGGAATGAACAAATGATACAAAAACAGTGGAACTAATGATGAAATTTAATTTAAATCGTTCTCTGTTCTGATCCAACGATCAAGCAGGAAGGCGCATGTGAAATTTTCCCATCATACATCACAGGGCAAAGCAGACGAGGAGGAAGCTTTATTTGCTTTGGAGATTGAGTCCCGAGGCACTTCCTTCCTTGCACTGCGCATAGCTCGCTTCTTCGCATTGCAGTCACCATTTGTCGTGGAAGAATTCTTTCCATTTCCCATAGCGCCAAGAACCCGGACCAGAACCGATTCGGGCAACGAACGATCACGGCATGATACGGAACGAAAGATGGAACGGAGCAAAAAAAAACCATCCACCATGGCACAAGGCGCACTGTAAAAGGTCGGAATTCTACCGCTTGGCTCGTTGTTCATGTTTTTGCGCCTGCTTGCCTCCTTGTTCTATCGCCTTTTACGCTTTCCGTACCGTTTGGTACCGAAGCCGCCAGCCAGCGGCGTACCGCTCAGCTGCGTGTGTCTTGTCCCTTTTTACGTACGGTTGTGGCGGAGATGATACCGATTCTTACCTCGTCACGGCAGGTGGAAAGTGTAGAACAATCTAGCGGATAGCTAATGAGTGATTCAGTCACCGGCGATATGTATGCGTCATTCGACGATGGGAAAAAAAGACGCCAGGCCCTTAGACAGGCACTAGGATGCCCAGGTCGTCCAAGAATCTCGCGTCCACGGTCGGTGAGGTGTTAAGAGGTTAAGCGGTGAGAATCTCAAGAATGTTGAACCGACTAAACGGTTGTACGATCGGGCGTCCGTGGTGCCTTCACTTGGGATGCACTCTTGCACCGCATCTAGGTGGCGGCTCGGTGTGGCCGGGGTACAGACACGACGCAAGGATCAATTGGTGATTGCATCCCGCTTTTTCTCGTATCAATTTCAGGGGTTTTCTCTCGATCGCATCGATCCATCGTGGGGGTGAATTGAGATTTTTAGCTCAGCTTTGAAGGCCGCCGAAGCGATTGCTATCCGTGTCGGGCGATGGTGGTGAATCATTTTCGATTTCACCGCGAAAAATTGAGCCCCGGCTGGCCTTAGAAGCCGTTCGTTCACTCTCGAAGACCACCCACTTTCGATATAAAAAAGGTACATCTCCATTTGGGATGTATCTTTGGGTTTTGAATTTCAGTTCAACAATCAATCAAGGTTATTTATAAATGGTTTGAAAATAGTTTATAAATTTAATCTTCTAAATTAACGTTAACTTAACACATTTTAAAATAATTGTGCAATATTTCAACGGTTCGAAAAAAACAAACTAAAACAAAGATATACAGATCGTTTGAGAATTTCGAACTATTTGGCTTTCGATTTACTGCTATTTATTCTTCAGGCCTTCTAGTTTATTTAGCGCTCTTTTGCTATAATTAATAAACTAGCTCAGTTTTTACTATCTGGTTAAAGTGTTTAAATTTACTAGATCAACAAAGCTAATAAGTCAAATAAAGCAATTGTTATCTAAATTATTTGGATTGTTCCAACAATATAAGCATTAAATTAAATTCGGAACCAGTAAAGTAATGTGATTGGTAAGCAACATTCGGATCCGGATTAGGCAAAAGAAACAATATTCCAATCTCAACCTTCTGCTTGTGTCTCTTATCGCAAAAGTCGACACATTGCGCTTTGTCTTTTGATGTTGAAAGATGAAAATGGCAAATGAGCTCTTCCGCATGAAAAACTTTCGGAAAAACGAAACGATCAACTGTGACCGATTATGCCAGAGTCGCTTTTACAAATTCTGATCGAATTATTTATGGTAGAATGACCAAGAAACAAGGGAAGCTAGCTGGCTGATAACCCAAATACCAGCATGTGCCACCCCCCTTGTACAGTGGTTTGTAAATTAGTTACGGTTCCAAACATCCATTAGACGCTGTGTTTTATTTTCCACAGTAAATCAGGAGTTTATTTTACAAGCATTTACATTTAATAATAAATTAGTGGTGGTGGTGTCTCTTTTTTTTTGCTCCCCCTTGCTTTGTCGGGAACCAACTGAGAGCGCATCCAAATTTATAATCATGCAAAACGATGCGACCATTCGACATTAACAGTGGCGGCAACACCGGTCCGGTTGGTTGGTTGGTGAAAATCATTATGTCTCAATACTGTCCACACTCACACACACACAGCCAAACACACCGAAAAGGGCAGCGAGGAAAGGAAGTTCAGAATGGTAAACCACCACAGCTCATGCATACGGGCAGCCAGGGTACGTACTGTGTGCATCGCTTGTCGGAGCCAAACATGTATTGCGTCAAAATGTTGCGGCGTCTGGCTTCGTTCCAAAACGTGACCAGAAAGCGATAATTGATCGGTAAGCAGGGAAGAAGGGGAAGAAGGGAAAGAAATCTATGTGAGGAACCCCTCGCATAACGGATGGTGGGGTTGGTGTGGAGCAGGGCAAGTGTTGAAATTGAACTGAAAATCCTCCCTGACATGCTACGGGCCATGGTGCCGGTGGTTGGTGATGTTGGCGTTGCCAACCGACCGGCCCAGGTTGATGTAGATGTGTGCAGCAGGGGAAATCGAGAGCAAAGTGTTGGAAAAGTTTTCAAGCCCAGATTATGCATATTTTTAGCCGCAAACAACCCAAATGATGGACGGACTGGAAGTGAGCGAAACTCGATAAATCTAAACTTTTGTTTGGAGTTAAGAAATTGAGCTTCGCCATTCATCTATTTCGTGGGCGACGGTGTGTTATAAATACCTTAGTGTTCTTTGTAGTATTTGATTTGACTCAATCACAATACCAGCCCCAAGTTTTTCGTAGTAATGTATTATATTACTGAGTTTAGTTTATACTAGTTTAGAACATACTACGAACGTACAATAACATTATTTCCAAAGCCCCTAAAGTAGCTTTAGCCAAATTATAGCTAAATGTTCATTTTTTATAGCAAACTAAACACTAATTACTATCACGTCACTGAAATGAACGTAGCCTTATCGATTTCATAACGGTTTGGATTTGAACTCCCGGTGCAACCGGAGTGCGTGTCGTGGCCTTCGCTGGCGCCATACGCGTTGATCAGCGCGCGTATACTTTCTACGCAATTTAAACAACTTCCACTACCCACCAGCTGTAAGCGCAAAACTGACTGCGGTTTGTGTGTGTGTTCAGAACATGGCCTGGCTTGGTAGCGAAAATTCAGGGCAACCGATTTTCCCAGCACGGGAAAGGAGCTGACGCGACCCGAAGTAAGAAGCGGTGGTATCAATTTCCTTACACCGCGATCTGATTTTGTGGCGCATCGTTACTCCACTCGTGGCTCGGTTGAACGTTCTTGTGGTGGGTTTTTATGAAATTGATTCCACTAAAGTTGTTCTTCGCCGCGACTCGTTTGCCGTCCTGACGCGCTATAACATTTACGAGCTGCCAAACAAAAGCGTCAAGGTTGATGCAAGAATTTATCAATCAGTTTATAGCATCTAGTACACGTGTTGCGTTGCCTGCGTTCGCGGAACAATGTACATCAAGAACGTGGAGTTTAAGTATGGGGACGCCCATATTCTGAACACAAAAAAAAAACATTTGCAATCCGTCGTCAGCTGACGTAGGACGAACAATATGTTTCGTGTTGCTGCCTTTGCAGGCCAAATGAACCGAGCCTACTTTGCATGGTAATTGGGTATTATTGCATTAACCCTAGTTGCTGTACTGATTCTGGGCGACCTGGGCAACAGTGGGTTTGTTCCGTGTTTAAAAATAAAATGTCATTTCAACGTTCAAGCATTGTTTAGCTAGTGACACTTGATGTTTAATTCTGCTTTTAAAACAAAACGAAGTACATACTGCCATTAGTGCACCTCAGGAAATACGTCGAATATCTGTTACAGTCGTACGTATCATCATTAAATTATAACACCGCCAGCAGCACCTCAATCGATCGATCGTACCGACGATACCAACGGTGTCTGGTACAACAAGTTTATGACCATCGTCGGATTCCCGGAGCAATAAACGACCCGTAACCACGAATGATGCGACTTCATCCATGCGTCGGTGTGCGATATTCTTGGGAAACATTCCCGTTCCAAAGGCGGTCGGTAGAATAAACAAACCAAATCCACAAGCAACACCACATCCAGAAATGGTGTTGTGTAATTAGAGTACGTATATATATTTTTTTTGCGCCTCTTTCTCCAACGGGAACGTTGGTAACGGACAGTTAGTCGCACGAGCTTGTCTTTCCCCGGATTCGCTTGAGCTCAGCGAGCAGGTTTCGCTGTGTGTGTTTCGGACCATCCGGTAAGGATGTGCCGCGTGTTGCGTGGAGTAGCATACCGTTGGCGACACACGGTATCAAGTTGCACACGTGTATGGGTGCCGTTACCCGCTGGTATTATCGACAATTTGCTGACGTTTATCGGATGTAATCGATACCGTTTCGCCCGATGGTATTCGCCCTGCCGTATGGGAATGAAAATCGGGGAAAATTGTAACACAAGATGGGGGTGAATCTGCTCAGTGCGTGGCTGATACTGCTGGTGATAGTAGTGTGTCAAAAATGATATCCAGTAGGACGCAAGACAAAAAGAGAGAAACAGAGTGATATTGAGAATGTTCGATACGGTCTTTCACAACAAATGGATTTAATTGTGAAAGTGGTTTCATTCTTATTTTAAGCTATCTCCCATACCCAAGCAATACAATTAAGACACATAACTATTAATGTTCCATCTCGTTATTGAAGTCCGAACTCGCCCTAGTGCATGTCGCTAGTTGTGTAAGACACTATGCCTAATCCCTCGTTTATCCAACCTCTTTACGAGATTATTTCGGTCATTTGTGGACGTAAATCGACTTAGCCGTAGTGGCCTGTAACCTTGCACTGAGGTCACGAACAGCTTATAGCAGAGAAAACAAACTTAAGCAATATGAGTCGTACTCGCACATAATGGAGCTCTCGCAACATTGCGGTATATTAGTTGTAATGTTTCCTGCTGTAAATTGATCAATATTTGAATATTTGCTCCACATATTGTTGCAATTAAGGCGTAACATAAGCCGTGCGTAAGAGGTTCCCAATTCGACTGGACAATTATAGCGCGAGGCACAGTAACTGCTTTCGGTGATTGTTTTATAATGTACGAAAATTGTTATCAAAATTGCATTATACGAGCAAATTATAATCAAAATTCCAAGATGTGTTGCCATCGAATGACGTTGTGTGTTTACCTTAATTTGCTGCTGTTGTATACGTGTTGAGCCATTCTCAACAAACACGTTGTGAAACGTAATTAGTGAACGATCATTGAATTTTCACGTGTGCGGTGTATATATATAAATGCTATGAGATATTTAACAGTCTTCGGATGCGTCAAATTACGTTTGAAGTTGAAGCACATCTTTTTTTCCCCCCTCTTCTAACCTCAAACGTTCGTAGGATCAACTCAAGACACAGCTCATTCGTTGAACTTTGAGCAGTCAGCGTCAGGCCAACTTCATAACCAGGCAGCAATTGCATAGTTTTCCCACAGACAATAGCGAACAGCAGTGCATTTGTGGGAGACAGATGCGTGTGTGTGTGTGCAGTGGCGAAGGCAAGCCAGGGTAAATATTTGCTCAGGAAATATAGCTCCAGCAGCTCTGTCAGCTGCTCACGTCCGGAACCGGATGGAAGCCACAGCACCGGTGAACTCGTGCGAGTTTTCATTGCACATCTTCTTGTGGCAGTTCACACTGGGTGCATTTCCGCACCGCTGCAGACTATGGTTCGGTGGTAAAGAGAACCGGAAAGTGAAAGCATCCAATCGGAATTCTTCCCAAAGTTGGAAGATCAAATAAACTGGATCGATTTAACTTTTCACCTTCTTTGTGGCCGTTCCGAATGACCTTCCAGTTTCGGGGGGGCGAGGGAAGACTTCAAGTAGAAAGTATTAAGGGTTGAAGCTTATCCGGACGGTGTGGGCTTACAACATTGAGAAAGCTCACTGTGTCAAGGCATTACTTGTACTTAAGCCCACGTGCTTTTTTTGCTTCGATAGACATGAAAACACTTAACGATAAAAACAAAACTTACGAGCAAGAGGCATAAAACAAAATGGCATATGAAAATGATTTCAAGCAATGCTTTAAGAGGTTATGTGCTAGTTTTGTTTGCGTGATAGCGTACCAGATCTTGTCTTAAAACCTTCCCCTCGTTCATTCTTCTCTGATCCTCTATATAACCTCTCGATAGCACAGTTTCGCCCGATAGTGTTTCGGTTTCGGCAGCAATAGAGCTATTTTGTAATGATTACAGCGTCCCAGCTAGAGTACACATGTATAACCACCCCCACGGTAATGCTTATGGAAGCTTTGTTAGATTGTGCCATTTCAATTCCTCCGTACGCTCGCATGCCAACTTCAAACTGAGCACCCGCCTGTAGCCGTATCATACGTTCAAAACCCGGATGGCTTGAATTTGGATTACTTCCTCCTACTTTTTTCACTCGCTTTGGTGTGCGCCGATTGTGTTTTTCTTTTATTTCTTCACCGATCCTTCTTAACCGATTGGCCAGGGTCTTTCGGTACCGACGATCGGTTTGAATCGGGTTCCTTCATTGGATCGAAAAATTAAGATGAAATAAGAAAAAAAAACACGAATAGAAAAAACACTCACACGCACGCGAGACCTGAATATTGAAGGTTCAACATGCTTTGAGGCGTAAGGAAATTAGCGATCATTACAGCTCAATATTTGAATACGATGAATGGTGGTTGGAGTTTGTTACATTTGCTACGGTGCGAAATTTTCTCTCGCACCCATATCACGCCCCAACCCGCACTGCTTTGAATTGCACGCAATTTGTTCAAATTTTTATTTGCACAACGATGTGAGTCCACGCGGGCGGAGAGCAAGCGAATGGGAAGGAAAATGTTAAATAACGATACGTTGCTATTATATTTGTTGAATATGATGTTTCTCAGTACACCGAACGAAATTGTACACTTTTGGGGTCATATTAGAGGGGGTCATTTTGTGTTATATCCGAAATTTTAGACACATTATGATATTTCTACTTTTGTCTATTCACAGTTTGTGGAAAGTTCGCGCGAAGTTCCGCAGAGTTGTGTACTGGGACACTAACAATAAGCTTAAATACATAAAATTGGCTTCAAATGTGAAGAAGACAAAGCATATGGTTCTCCAGAAATAAAAAAGAGGATTATCAACTGAAGACTTAACGTAATCCAGATCAACTTGAAATGTCTGAGATAGCTTCGCGGTCTTTGCCAGCTGTATCTCGGGCTTACTGGTGGACGCATGAACGCCCTCATTCCATCTCAATTTGGGCCTACCACGCCTCCTCTGTACATGTGGACGACCTACAAGGACTTTACGGGCTGGGTCGTCCGGTGTCATTCTCATGACGTGACCAGCCCACCGGAGCCTGGTGAGTCTCATCTGCTGTATGACAGTGAGTTCGTCGTACAGCTCGTAGAGCTCATCATTGTAGCAGCTCCTCTATTGTCCTACCACACATACTGGGGTCAAAAATCCTTCCGAGCATCTTCCACTCGAACACTAAGAGACTAAGAGGGATTCGTCAGTTTTGGACAAAGTTCATGTCTCAGAGCCGTGTGTCAGTACTGGAACTATATAAGTCTCTCGGGGTACTTTATGAATAAATACTTCAAAAGAATTTCTAAATACCATTTAATAAAACTACGTTATTTTGTCCTCATCGACTTTTTTGGGGCTATTTATAAGGAGGTTTACATTGGAAATTGACTTCATACTATCACTTTAATTAATATGTTCAAAGTTATTGCTACTGTTTGTCATAAACGTGTGAGATGAATGTAGTGATCACTCTCTCTACATCTTGTAAAAAACAGCACACTCACACGTACCAAGAATGAGGAAGAGAAAGGTGATGAGAATCGAAAGAGACAACCGCCACAATTGCAGAGAAAAAGAGAAATAAACGTTGCACGCAGCATAGAGCGACCCTTCGTACAGTGGTGGTGAAAATGCCATTTTACATGACTTTCCATGCGTTTGTTTGCAATGGAAATTATTTATTGCTACGTGTTCGATATCAACACAGGAAGCCATGCACAGCGGTAACGACGGTGCCCGCGTGATTGCGAGAGCGCACGATGCAGTGAGGAGAGCGTCATCTCTCAGTAACTTGAAAACCTGATCAATTATCGCCTCCGGCAGCGCAAAGTAGGCAACGATCGGGTGAGAGCGCAGTAAACGTGGCGCTGAAGATGCAAAAAAAGGGGGAGAGTTGCATGTGGAAATGCGCCCCAAAACGCATCATGCTGCATTTCGAGGCTCCCCGTTTCCCCATCCAGCGCCGCGTTGTAAAGGGGAAGAATTCGCATCCGCAAAACCGGAAGTGAAGGGAAATGCACGTCAATTCTTTCGATCCAGCGTTTTTGAGCTGATTTATTTATCTGTTTTCGTTTTTTTCTCTTGCGTCCCGTCACATAGTTGACCGGTCGCTTTTTCCACGGTAGGATTTCGCGCATTTTATCAAACGATTGCAGTCCCCGAGCAAAACCGCATGACAACTGCATTTTGAGGCTGCGAATGTGTTTTTTTCTGTGTGTTCGTGTGTGAATCGTTAGAAAAACTTCCATTCCAGTGGTTGATGTAGTTGATATTTTACTTTTCTGTTTTTTTGCTCCCCTTCAATCTGCGCCATTCCTTCGCCATGAACAAACTGCAGCGATTGAAACGAGTTCCACAGACGCGTGTGCCGGAGGTTCTTTTGGAAGCGTTTGTTGGATTGATTTTTCGGCTAAACATTCAAATGGTCTATTCTTGCAGGTTCGGGAGTTTCGTACCGTATCAGATTTTGCAAATCTCTTCCGGGGGAATTGTGTGTCTGTGTGTGTGTGTATGTTTTGGGATTGGCTGCAGAAAATGCACATGATAACTGCACCGCATAATGGTGCATCGCGGCTCCGTCGTTCTGTACGCTCTTCTCGTTAGCAACCACCAGCAGTGACGCAGCGGCACCAGTGTTAACGTGTGCAATTTTTCTCCGAGTGTTTGTGCTATGTGTCCGGTAGTGTATTTGTCTATGCGTGATTTTTCCCAGTGCCGGCAACTGTTCGCGGATGGTGCGTTTGCGGGCAACACAGCGTGACCGTGACGATCCTCTCTGATTCACTGATGTCCTTTTTGCCGGCTAGTATACACCGCGCGAAACCGCGAAAATTTGCTGAAATCGGTCTAGCTTCCGGTGCGGTACGGCAGGAACAGATTGCTGGAGCAGCAGACAGAGGAACTGGAGCGAATTGTTGGGTGGAAATTGTGATTGCTAAGAAAAAAAAAACGCAACAAAACGCACCTCGCTAGTCGGCAAAGAAGGACAGTGAAAACGTCAAATCACCGACAGAATGGAGCCGGACGAACTAATCACGGTTCGTGTGCAATACCTCGTGGATAGTGACCCGTTCAACAGTCTGTCGATGTATCCGATTCCGTCGCGGGCTCCAGTGTTTTCGTTCGCCAGTGCCGTGCCCTTGGCTACCCAGCTCGGTGCACTGCTCCGGCATCTTGGCGCACCACAAAGGGTAAGCGAAATAACGACAAAAAGCAAATGGTGGTATCTTCGAAAATGGTGGTGGCTAGCTGGTAGACATTTTTGGTTTAAATTATTCATTTTTATAGAAGATTTGATTATTTATATGATAATGGTTTGTGTTTAAAGCTAAAACTGTGCCATAATGAGTTAGTATCAGTTGCCATAATTAGTAAGTACTGGTAGTCCTCCAGGTACACTATTATAGCGGACCGCCATAATCGACGAGAGATCCGCGACGAATGTCAAATCTGAGTGCAATATCGTTTATACTTTCTTCATATCAGAATTGACCTTCTTCTCGGCCATTTCAGTCAACATTTCAGGGGACTTTTCGATGGGAAACATTTAGAAAACCCTAAACCAAATGTTTTATATGAGAATAGATTGTATATTAAACCAATCTTTTAGCTTTTTGCCGTAATGTTGTGCTATAAACTAACTCAGCTATCAAATTTCAATCACCTCGCACGTCCGAATTCACTGCTAAGAGGTACCGTGTATCTCGAAGACTGCCTGTAGTTCAACATTATCATGTACATTTGATGCTTTTTTTTAAAGCGATCGATTGAACCAATTCTTGGGTTGTGTCAGAAAAACGAAGTCGTAATTACCCGGTATAATTATTATCGATATATTTATGCAGGTTATTGCAATGTGCAAAGGAAAATAATATATCGATCATTACTTCAAGGCTCGCATTACCATTCAAAGTTGCCATACATTTCATACGCTTTCAGTCGTAAAGAATGCGCCATGGAAGCATTTTTCTTCTCAATTTACCTCCATTATCCTACATTCCATTAGCCGGCTATTGGCTCTTCCACCAAATTGAATTCGTACAGTTAGATAACATCAAACACACATCTGCTGGTCAACCTGGTTCATAACAATTTTTTTGTTTTGTTTTTGTTGGTGCTGGGGCCAAACAGTACCGACCCATTTTCCGCACGTCCACCATAAAATTCAATGATCGGCGCCCCCGTACGCGGTGCGCTAGCGGGTGGAAATTGGCCAAACAAAAGGCAAAAGATTCACGGCACCGCGCAAAGCCGCGAAGAAACATTGCAAGACAATTCGATTGTCGTGGCGAGCATCGGTTTCAGTTATCCGTTCACGTACAAAGCCTTTCGCATTGGGTCACGTTTTGTGGTCGGTTGGCAGGCGAGTGCCAGCCGGGTACCATTGCACACCCGCCTCAACGGAACCTGCCCGGTCGGTTTGCCGACACGTTGCGTTTCAACTTCCGGCTCCGGCCGGTTGGACAATTTTTCGCCTTGTTCGTCCGATCGAATGGTTTGATTCGCACACTCACTCACTCACTCGCCCGGTGGAGAAAATTGCGAAGTTTCCATCCGTTTTCGGTGGCGTGTCGGGCGTTAATTTGCGAAAACAATAACAATAAATTGCACGGGCGGTTGCTATTCGTTCGGATTGTTGCGGTTGCGTTTCTTTTTGTCTTGCCCAAATATTGCTACCCACCCGAAGATCGGTGAGTGGGGGGATAAAAAACGACGAAGAAAGGTGGCACAAACGCCTTGGCCTTTCGGTAGTTGTTGCAGCTAATGTTGCTTTTAAGCTGAAGATTGGTGAATTTGTCGCGAATATTGTCACTAATGGATTGTGTTTACTTTTTATGGAACAATCATTTACGAGGCGGTGCATCCGGCACAGGGAGGACGGAAACGTGGAGGGGACACTGCTGTGCGAATGAAACCGTGTTCCAAGCTTCCGCGACAAGCTGTTACATCCGAAGGGAACCGTTTTATTGCACGCAAGACATCCACCGGTGGCAGGGTGTTAATGGTTATACTGGATGTTTGATAAATTAACGTATGTTGTGATGAATGTCTCGGCTGGACAGGATGTTTTTTTTTACGCTCGTTGAAGTGAAATGATGATGAGAAGAAGGGGGATTTTTGTATGCTTAATCGATTAAATAAAAATGGAAAGTGTTAATGTGAACATACATTAGGGGTGTTGCAGTTCTATTGATGTAAATATGATTTTGTTATTTATCGAACTTCATTAAATTAATTTATATGATATCTCCACCATTGAGAAGGACTTTATCAAATACGGAAACATAAGTGTAGAATTTATTATATTGCACGTCAACTGTGTATAAATATTAGTTGATGAGTTGAAATATTTACTTTCAATTATTTTACTGTAATATTCGTCGATTATCTATTATTATCCTTATCTAATCATTTGGCACAATGATAAACCTTTTCATAAACTCCACATGAGTCGTAACATTTCAAATTCGAAAAGGGTTTAGTTGCCACACATCATATATTTCAGTTTGTTTTTATCATTTTATAATAAAAAACTTAATTTTTGTAGTTTTTTTTGCAATTTAAATTTATGTAGCCTAATTTCAAAATATGTATGAAATTTTTCGGCATGCACTTTTATTTAGTCTGTGTGACTTTCAACGGAAAATTATAGGAGCTATATTATAGCTAGAATCCTATAATTTCACACTAACGCTTATTTAGCCTACCTTCAGGCGCTCTAGGATGAGACAAACAGGAAAGGAAAGGATTTGTAAAACAGACGGCTTCCTCACTCGCTAGATGCATCATGTAGTTGAGAAATGGTGAAAATAAATTTAATAAATCGATTCTCGTTTTCTAAGCATGAAATGTAATATTTAGCATTAAAAAAAATTTTCATTTATCCTTCGTTTGCTTCAAACAATAGCTCTAAAAAGCAAATTCACTAAAGAATTGACGCATTTGTGCTGTTATCTGAAGATTTTAACGATGTTACGAGACCTTTATTCACCTTGATGATCATGTTAGATCGAAAAGTAACTACACGGTGATTATTTCTAACGCACCGTACAATGTTAACGCATCTTCATCAACGTTCACGAGCTGCTAAACTGCATTCAAAGGAGCGTTAAAGGCACGTTGATAGCTGTTGGCCTATGGTGCAACCATTCTCACTATTGTCACGATCGCGCTGGCGCCAGCTGCTAGATCTAGATGGTTTTGGGTTTTATTTCCTATAGAAATTCAAATGACGCTCCCTTCCCAGCGAAACAGCAACGAGCGATCTTTATTCTGGCACCCGGTTCGGTTGCTTCATCTTTTTACCACCCCTATTTGGGGCCGGACCTATCGAAGGAAAATCTCGTTACGTTGGCCTACATTTCCCTGCACGATCCCATCGATCACCGTGCGATCAGATACGAAATGGTTGGTTTTCGCACTGACCTCCAGTACGAGCAGGCGAAGCGAATCGATCCACCCGAATCAGATTGATGCATTCGTTTCCTTCATTAGCACGGGTCCGGATCTGCCCAATGCACAAATGGCCACGTTCGGCTGAGCCACACCAAAATCGCGTTACGAGTCGATATTGGCAAGATGCATTACCACCGTGCTAAGGCGACCGTTTCGCGACCGTAAGATTTATTTCGACCCATTCCGGCCAGCGAAGAGCCGCACGTGGAGTTGCCCGATGGGCACGAAATGTCCGCAATCGTCCGTACGCGAAAACCGCGCACCGTGCAAACGGAAATGCGGTACGCGGCACTGGGGCCCACCTTTCGTCACGCGCACGCATTCAGCTAGTATGCAAATGGCTAAACGGCCGGGACGAGTGGATAACGTCGGTTACATAAAACGAAGAAAACCGGCACACATCCATCAGCCGACCGCGAACCGTGTATTGAGGTGATCGATTGAAAGTGAGTACGAATTCAATTAAGCGGTGCCTGCTGGAGGGCCGGTTGTTGTGTGGCGAACCACACTTTCGATGCGAGAGCGTCACGTCTTCATGGTTGGCGGTTTCTTTTTCGTCAACAAAAGCGAAATCCGCGTTGTACTATGTGTCGCCCATTCAAACCGGATGCTATTCGTTACACGCTGTGCACGGCCCTAACGCGTACTTTCAATGGTGTGCGATTGGTGCAACAGTATGCAGTTTTAGCTTTCCTATTGCTTTCAGCTTGATTTTGCATCTTTGTTTTAATTTTCAGCATAGAAAAATGTTTTAACAATTTTAGCTCACTGGAAATGTTAAATTGGTGACCATAAGAAAACAGCTTTAACTCCGCTGTAACTCTGACGAAAAACGCACACACACACACACACACACACAATACTCCCCTTCGCTTTGGCCACTAACGTGTTCCGGCTCTATCGATTGGATCTCGCTTTTACAGCGCTTTGGCAACTATCGCTTCCCATTCTTCCGGCGCCCATCTTAGCGAAATGGTGTATCACGACATTCGTGTCCGTGTGCCGTTCGCCGCGTGGCCCAAGGTATCGCGTTGCATCGGCTAGGCATCGGCACGGAAGATGCTCAGCATTCGCGAAACCATCCGAACAAACGATCGCTCATTCGCTTCATCTATTACAGCATCGCGCATCATTACGCGCATCGCAACCGCAACACAACCGGGGGTGGCCGGCGGTGTTGCTGTGAGAGGAGAAAAGCATAAAATGGATCTTGTTTCCCCCGGTGGTAACTTCTAGCGAGCCATTCGGTCGGGACCAGGTTGGTGGGCACACCGAACACCGCGGCAGTAAGCGGAGGAGAGCACGGCTGCAAATCATAATAATGACTCAGTTATGTGGCGTCTCCGTGTGTGAGTGTTTTTTTTTTGTTAGCAGCGGGTCTTTGTGGCCGAAAAGAGGCTACCAATCAATGCTCGATGTAGAATGCGTCGCCCCGATATTACGGCCGGGGGTCTGAAACCGGTGTGACGGTTACATATAATTAATGGCACCTTCGGCTAGAAATCGAAAGCTCGGCAGCCAAACGCAAATGGCTATCGTCTAGTTTCGATTTCAATGCGTTTCAATCGGTGACCCGAAAGAACTACGGCGCTTGAGCTGGAGAGCGGTATCGCGGAACGATACGTAACTTATTCACAACGCACATTAATGTGGGGAGCGCACCTAGAAACACCGAAACCGGTGTACAACTTCTGTTTTATCCCACGTGTAACAGGAAGCATTGTGTAAGGTGATTCGCTTGCAACTGAAATTAAACGTTACGATGAGGGATAGAATGAAATCCCATCTTGTTTGGCATTGCTTGTGAACGAAATGGTTGGACATTCCCGCCTGATTTACATTTCTTAGCATGGTTTGACTGTTTTTCTATTAATTCGCAGTTATTTCACGATGAAAAACGGTATTTGATTTTAAATAACCAGATGGTTCAAAGGCTTGGAAAATGCTTTTACACATGCATTCGATCGAAATCAACATCAAGATTGCTTCAACTCAAACACCTTAAAAACTGATTTCGGCTATTTGTTATACTACAATACTCTAACTGTTTTTGAATAACTTGAGACATAGACTTATGGTAGACCATTTCTGATTTTTAACGTAAGTTCATCGCCTACCAATCTCGCCTTTTGATGGACGCGTCACCTAAAGTTTTATAACCATTGCATTGTATCTCATTCGTGATCCATGTTGAAGATCCGCCAATTCTCAATATTATTCTTAACTTGATCTTATGAAGAGTCCTGATCAATTAGGTAGTTCTTGTAAGTGTAGCATTAATATAGGTGAAATATGTGGAAGAATTTGGAAGTTGTTAGAACGTTAAACATCTGCTTTGACTCATTTTTCTGCACTTAATTTATTCAACAAATCAGGCGACTTTTTCAAAAGAATACATTAAAATAAACTAAAAACAAATGTATTGTATGGCATTTTTTTACCTTTTCGCTTAGATTTGTGGTGTAAACTATTTAAGCTATCAAATTTCCAAATGATTATTTATGTCCTTGGATAAATTTAGCTTAACTCAAGCAGATATCAGTACTAATGTCACATATGACAGATCGTTAACTAAATCACATCCGCAGTGATCCACATCCATCCAGTATTTGCGCTATGCTTAAACAAAATGAAGAACGGTCAGACATGACAGTACTATGACACCTCCTGTTAGAATAAAATGCCCGAAAATAATTGCTATAAAATAAGATAAGCCACACGCCAACGTTTTATCTTCATGATTTGCAACAAAGTACGCCGAAGAATGGCAGTGTGAAGAACGATGCAAAGCACGCGTTCAAATATTTGATGCACTTTGTTTTCGTTCCCCAGTTGAAGAAGATTGGAAAAGTAACATAAAACCGAAACTGTTTTTTTTCTTTAACACACCGTTTTTATCACACTTCATTAGATGTGAAAACAACCAACCAGCTAAGGGAGCGAAAAAAAAAGGTGAAACAATAAAAAACTGGTCAAACTATCTGTCGCACGGCTCTCTATTGCGCTTAATTCGGGAACTTTTGGGGTTTTTTTTTTGGGATTCGCTACAAGCTGCTAAAATTGCGACCGGATTATGCATCACATTAATTATAAATGGCTAAAGAAGAAGTGTGTTTTCCTTGCTGTCAGAATGTGATAAATTGTTTTATCACTTGCATCCTGCGCACAAAGCCGGACCCGAGCCATGTCCCGTCCCGTCCGTATTGCATTTCACCGCTGCGGTTTATGGACTTTTGGGCAAATGGATGCGTGTTGAGGTTGGTCTGTGCGAGATTCGAAAACAAAACAAAACAAAAAAAAAATGGTAAAACACAAAACGCACCGAACCGTTGCAAGCGCATCGCCTGTTTTCCCGTATCGCTGACCGGTGCACTCATTGTATACCATTCGGAAATGATCCAGTTGCAGTGGGACGATTTATGACCTTCAATGTTTCATCACGACCGAGGGGTGGGAGTGATGAAGAAGGCGGTACGAGGCGATGGGTACCATCCACCGGTGGCCAAGGGAATGCGTATAAAAATGGCCACTATGGACGCTTGTGCTTGGTGATTTTGTTTTGTGTGTGTGTTTTCATTTTTTTGCTTGTGTATGTAGCTCTGTTACCTTCGTTATTTGTGCTGGCCGGTTATTACAGTTTCCAATTTGGGATGCACTTTGTTGTTTTCGCTCGTCTACGCGAATGTTTCAACACACACACACACACACGCTCGATGTGGGCAGAGATAGAGCTAATATTCATTTTTCAAGCCACGATGAGCAAAAAAACAAGACACACCAGAGAGAAAAAAAGGAATTGTTCAAGGTGTTCCGAAATATGAGCACCTACCATAAAATTAAATAATAAATTTTCATTTTCATACGCCTTGCGAAGCGTTGCTGCGGTCTGGTTGCTCATCTCAAGGGATTATTTGGAGCGAAATTGGAAACGTCGAGAGTTGAGAGAGTACGGCTGCATCACTGTGAGTGGATAAATGAATCCACAAGAAAGAAACCACCGACAACGAGCTAATATTTCAGTGTTTTTCATTTTAGCTTTTGCTGGTTTCTTTCATTCGCTTTAGCTTAAACATATGGTGTTTTTTTATAAAAAAAATGTATAATTAACATAGCTTGCTCAAATATTAGTTTATACTTTTTAAAGTAGCATTATAACAAGTTTCCAAAAGTTGTCACCGGGTAAGTGTAGAAATCTTTGGAAACTCTTCAATATTTTATGTAAAAATAGAAGCGAGATGTACATTCATCTAAAAATGGAGTGCTATAAAATATGACAACGTATTTCCTTTGTTGAACTGCATCACTCCATTAAAGTTTTCTGAAAAGATAGCTGTTCTAGCAATACCTATTAATGTTAACACCATAACGCGACATCGTGACACCGTTCTTAATAACGGAAGTAAAATGTAATTAATGATTCCAACATATGCCGTCCACCAGTCGGTTTCAGGTGCCATACAGCTAGTGAAACATTTCAATTAGTGCATAAGCATGCATTTCAAGGACGTGTTCGTTTTCGTTTTGGTGATCAGAAATTACTTTATGGATCGTGTTAATTGACACGATTGGATATTCGGTTGTGGCGCTACTAGAGGTCAATGGTTTATGTCAACAAATCGAAATAAATGTCAGCTTGAAAAAGTTGTTGAAGATTTAAATCTGACACTAATATTTAGACCGAAGCAATGGGGTTTTATACCCATATCATCTAAGTATCTTCAAAATAAATATAGTTTTAGTATTTAAATGATTTGAAATCTGTAAAATCTTATTTACATTATCTGATTGTATAACTTGATATATAACATAATAAATACTGAGCCTTTAAAGTTTTTTTTATTTCGGGCTAGCATTAGGGTGGCCTGGTCTAGACGAGATTAGAACCCCCATCAAGTAGTATAATAGCAGTAGTATTACCAATACGCAACTCCATTATCAATTATCAATAATATTTTTATTCTCTCCTTCTTTACAATCCCTTCCAGTTGGATGATGCGGCTCTGCAAGTGTACAAAGATGGAGACTATGGAGCGTACCTCGATCTGGAATCGTCCCTCGCCGAACAATCGGAAGATATTGAAGGTCTTAACTCGAAGTAAGTCCATCGCTGCAATCACTCGAATTAGAGGAGCTGCGAATGCGTTCAACTTTTCTTTTTATATTAGCACAAACCAGTTACCCATAACCACCCTCCCCATGTTATGGGATGAATTTAAATTGGTCATACTGGCATCCTTGCAGCGGCACTTCCGGCGGCCGGGATTGTCGAGCTAATTGCGACGCATTAATTTCCCGCGCGAAAGAATGGTGGTGCGCAAATTGTGCGCTTTCTTCCTACGAAACTGTGGATTTTCACCGCTTGCCGTACACTTTCAGGCTTCCCTGCCTGGAAAACTCCACCGGCCACTTTCTCAGGGCACAAGTTTTGCTTTCAAGAAGCGTGGAAAAGTTTCGTCCGGTAGTGCAAGGTCCCCCCGAGGGCCACAGTTTGTAACGACTTCGTTTTGCGCTGTCACCAAAGTTGGATCGGTGCACATCCGCAAAGTGTTGGGCGATTCAATCGGATATTCTTGGTGTGTTTTTGAAGAAAAATTCTCCTGTGTATTTTTTTTTCTTTGACACTTTGTTCTTGTCTTTGTTCGAGCTATGCAGAGTAGTTCCGGATAGAGCCACTCTAATGACGCAAGTGGTCATAAAATGTCTCTTGCATGTTGGGAGGTGGGAGTTTTGGATGTTTTTTTTGCAACATCGCTAAAGTTTGTGTATGATATTGGATGCAAAATTTGGTGAAGAGTTGAGAATGTTCTACGCGAGCAAAGTTTGTACATCGGAATGGAAGATAACATCCATTTCTACCTCATTTTTCTCACGGGTAATGTGTTGTAAAGGTTTCGTTACTAATTGGATAACGATTGTATGGGTGTTGGAGCACAGTGTAACGAAATGGATGAGCCTTATAAGAAGACTCCTTCGTCCCGGAGTGAAATAGGACCAAATAATTTGCTACATTAATTAAACTTTTAGTAAACAATTCAACCACTTCGTCCAGCACAATGCATCCCCCATTGGGTGGGAAAGTTTCGTTGCTGGTCGTTGCGTTAGCTAATAAACCGTACTATTTATGAGTTTCTTTCATCTGATTTTATTTTCATTTTCGTTACACAGCCGCAAAAACTCACTGGTCGTCCGTACGCAGCTCAGTGTGCGAGTTCACTCCATTATCGGTAAGTCTGCAAGAATTATTACATACCCGGGCACGTTCTTTGCCGTGTGCACCGCAGGCCAAAAGCCATTCCCGGTTCTTTTCCGGTGACCGGAGCAATGACAAAACATGTCGGCCGCCGCTCCAAAAAAAAAAAAAAATCCTCCCCCGGTCATAGGTCCCATCCGTGCAGAGCGTGCAGAGAGGTACTTTAAACGAAACAAGGAATCATATTCTGTTTTCGTCATCAAAACGGTCTCTTGTCGTCGACGGCACGGACGGTCGTGACGTTTGGGGAGCGATGGGAAATTGGGAACCGTAGAAAGTCGTGCTCCGTGCACCGGGAAGTGGAGCTTCGGGTCATAAATGTTTATGGTATATTGGGATGTTTAGATCTTTACGGCCATGGTCAAACAAGTTAATTTTATTTCACTGTGCACCGCCTGTGAGGCGGTTGGTGGCCTAACCTGAGAAGTAGTAAAGGTACATACTTGATGAAGGATGCAATCTTTATACGTTTAAGTACTGTAGCTTACACAAAGAGAAAATTGTACGATTCTTTATAAGTTGGGCGCAAAAAGAAGTTCTTGCTAGAGCGTTCGGGATCTTGATCCAGATTGTGTTGCTACAACAAAGGCAAACAATTTACCATAACTCACCATGCTGCAGAATAACGCTCCACTGTCTGGCGGACACAAAGAATGCAGGACGTTTTACGATGTGTCCTTTGCAAGTTTAAGAATTTGTCAGTCCCCCTCACCCAATTTTTACGTCCGCGTCGGGACATCCTTTCGCGCAGACAAAGAGCATTCCGGTGCGAAATTCCATCCGGATTATTTGTGCAGAAGTTTCTCACACTTACCGTGCCAGCAGCACACAGGTAGGAACACTGACAAAGAAATCGAACCGAGCTTCAGGTGATGGCCCCCGCATGGCTGTGTCTCAATCGGCTGCATAACTTAGTTGTGCCTTCTTTGATGTTTCACTCAATTAACTTCGGTTTACGGTTCGAGTTTGGATTTCGTTACGGCACACCTGGGTGTCCCGGATGAGTTCCGGTGTGAGAACGAACCACCCTGCCAGAACCCCTTCACCTCGCACGTTACGGGGCAGCTATATAATGTTGCAGGCGTGTGGTGGTTTCCTTCTTTTCGCATTTGGGATGTGTTTATTGTTTGGAACACCGGGGAGCATCTCAGACTGCCGAGCTGAAAATCGAAAGTGTAGATCGATGGGAAGGAATTGGACCGTCACCAACGGTCAAAGCGTAACGGTCTCTAACCGGTTGGCATTTTTACCTTCTCTTCGTAACGCGTGCAAGAAGTAAGGACTTGGCGGAGCATCATAACCGAAGAGCAACGAAAAGTAAATAAATTTAAAATGGGGTACTTCAAAGGATTGAACGATGTCCGGTGATCAAATGAAGCAGACGGTCCATCACAACAAAGTGACCACATTGGTTGATAAGGTAATGGATGTATGTTTTCCATTACGAAATTTTTTGTACAAAGTTCAAACGAACTAGAGTTATGCACTGCAATTGAATTCATCCCCAAATTTCCATAATATTTGGATGATTTGATGATTGACGTGAGTCTCAGCACATATTACTACAATAATTCCTTGAGATGGACGGGACTACCTTTGAAATTTCGTTAAGAAACAAATCTTCTAATCGAAAAATGGAGATACCTATGGGTCCCTATTAAAAAGAATCAATAACATTAACAGCCTTAGTGTCCTCTTAGGCATCAATAGTATCAATAACTAGAATACTCGTAAATCCTTGAGGACTTGTACTTCAAGTAGCAATATTTTGTATTGATTCTCTACATCTCTACATTCTCTCTAATTCTCAGAGCGTTACTATGATTATTGAATCTGGCAAGGTCCAAAGAATATCTATATCTGAGATAAAGGTACTAAGTTCCAGATCAGGAGTTCTGGATTTCCCAATTTCTTTACGATCACTTACAAATATCCAACAAAAAGTTTGGCGTTCTGGGTATTCTATTGTTGGGAGTTAACTCCTTTGCTCTGCCTTTTTACAACCTGATGAGAAGCTGTCTTGAGTTATTAAGTCGGGCTTTGTTCTAGAACCTCAAGATGAGTCCAGTCCAGTCCAGATGAGATTTGATAGCGGACTTCCAAGTAGCGGCATCGTTCCAAGAACGGCACTGGTTCATCACAGTTGCACTACAGATCTATACTCTATTGAAGAGAAGTCATCAAGATCAAATGTCCCGAAGATTGATTGTCTGGCTAAAATGCATTTGACGCAATCTTTATACTATCAATACGCAACAGGTTCATCAGGAATCGTGAAAAAAAATAACCCGTTGCACCGTTAGACTTACACCGGATATTTTACCGAGCAGCCAAACGTTCCATCGTTCCGTTGCGCCGGGAACTCAGCACCCGACGGGATGGAAATAAAATTTATTCCATGCCATTACGCCAAACGCTTCTCAAATTCTCCACCAAACTTGAGTGGAGGGAACAATCACCAAAAAAAACCACACACACACACACACACACTCATGACGCAAGTACGTATCGTTCCGGATGGCAGGAAATTGGTTGCAAAATGTGTGCCGCCAAACCGTGCTGCCACCATCGGAACTTGCAAATGTAGTCCCCATCAAAACGTTGGCCATACTATCAGCTTGCCGAGCTTAGTGCAGTGTAACATCCACCATTCTTCGGGCTGGATAGGATATGGTCGGGGCGTTGGTGGGGTTTTTGTGCCACCACAATTTGTCCCAGCACGCGCTTCGGTCCGATGGCAGCAATGCAGCAGCGCGGTGCAATGAAGTGGTTTGGCGAATAGAAGCTGATAAATTTTCCCCAATTTCACTTCGGCGGTTTCGGGGCCGTGCTGTTCAGTAGCTGCTCACCTCTAAATCACTATTGAGCGCGGTGCGGTGTTTAGTGCGGTTTCATGCCGATGCCTTTTGCTAATTGATAACACTGCCTCGGTTAAATAGACCTAAATGCTAGCGGTACTAAGCGTTGGCCGACACACATTGTCTTGTTAAATGCGATCGTAAATTAGATCGTTTTTAGAACTTCTAATTGCTGATCGGGAATGTACGGGAAGGCAACAGCTTTCTTTATTCGCTGAATGGGGGTGTTAATTTAGGGTGAACTTCCATCGCAAGGGTTATCAGTAAAATTGGAATTTGCACAACCGTGCCACTGGCTAACCCGACTCGTAAAAATACTATTACGTAAAATTTTATCGCCGAAAATGGTTTGGCATATAACAGTTAGGACTAATCGTGCCCTATCATTAATTACCGTTCGAGGAACTTTTGTGCGCGCATATCGAAAAACCCCCCCCTAAACAGCCGTTTGCGTACAACAGGGAAGAAAGTACACCAATCGCGTCACAGGATTTGTTCGCCGTTGAGCTGATCATCGGGTGAGAAAGAAGCAAGAGGATAGAAGGAAAAAAAAACCACACACTTAACACAACATTAATCCAGCGGATATTCAACGCTACCGCCCACAACGCAATCAATGATCAACAAGCATCAGCAGTTTTGATAGCTCATAACCATTTGCTACTCCGTCAGCGGACGGGAAATCATGGCTAGGGGGATTGGAACGGTGGACAAGGAATGCAGAATGAGAAGAAATGGCCGTGATGCTGTGGAGTGTGTTTCGAAGCCATCGGGGTCTGGCCCGATGGTCCCATAGTTTGCGTGTCTCCTGGTCCGCCTGAATCGATGTTTTGTTATGCTAATTAGGCAATTATCGCTATCGAAAGAAAACATAACCATCGATCGGCTCGGATTCGGTCATAAATTCATACTCAACTCAACGAACCGAACACCACCGGGGCAGGGTTCGCTTGCCCGACCCCGACCCGCACCCAACTACATGCGCGTGCTGACGGTTCCCTACCCCACCGAGGTCCGTCTTTTCCCCATTATTATGCTGATGATGTTCGGGGTTTGAACCCGCCTGGGATGGCCGCTACCACTTACGCCTGTACCGCGCGAGTGTATGATGCTGTGCCGGAAGATGATGTTGTTGTGATGCGAGAGTGATCATTATGAAAATGGTAATACGGATGAAGTGTGCCGCTGACACGGACGCATCATTGACTCTGGCCACATCAACTCATCATCGACTTCTGTGCGGTCCGGCACTGGCAGCAGTCAGTTCTATTGCAATTGTTGTGCCCGTGGAGTGTTTGCACAAAACTGTTTCGCAATATGGCTGTGTGCATGGGTGGTCGTGGGCATTGGAAGGGTCCTAGAAGTGGTCATATCCTTCTTACAATGTTCACTCGGCTCGCCGGAAAGACATAACGCTGAACAATGTATGGACAATCGGGGCCTTTCGGCCCCTACTCGACGTGTCTTTTGTTGCTGGTAAAGTGTTGAATGTCTACAACATGTTGATTTGCATGTGCCGTTGGTAACATTTTAAGCATCATTATTTTATTCCATCTAGATTCAGCATGTGGTTGTTTGGTTTGACCATCTTTTTATTTTCCATCTTTTTAACAGACCATCTTTTCATTTTCCGAGTTTTAATCATTTTAAATTCTTCTCATTCTCCTTTGAATTCTTTTTTGCTATTTTTGTTTTATGATTGTTTTAATAGCTGCCCTTACATTGAACAACTAAATTGACAACTAATTTATTTAGTCATTGAAATTAATATTTGAATTTTCATATTTTCCAAGTTAATCGTATTCAAACTACATATTTACGAAAAACTAGGAATATATTATTTATAAACTAATAGAAATGTATTTGGAATTATTGAATTACTTCGGGAAACCCTGCAAATTTAACTTTTGCACCCATATTTTAATTAATACACAAAATATTTAATTTTGATTATCTCATTGAAGATTCAGCTAAATTTCAATAACTCTAACCCAACAAAATAAATAAGCTCCATATAAACCTCAGTCTCATGACTGCATGATTTAAATAGTGTACAGAGTGTATGGACACGCATTCGTGGCGGGTCATATGTGCGCAGTAAACCCCAAATCGTATCTGTACAAACAGTACGTTGTGTGAAAAGCGACAGCTAATGATGATGTCATGAGGGTAGCATCCTCATTTGTCTACGCACGCAACCGCACGAACAAAGCACCAGAGCACATGGCCAGATTTGTCTTAAGCAAACATGGCCCAAATATCCTCCAAGTCACACTCTCCTACCGTAGCTTTTTTTTATCCCGGCAAACAGGGTGCTAACCCCGGACGTTTAGCACATGGGGAAGAGATTGAAAGTTCAATTTCGCTGCTTCAATTCTGCTAAATTCGGTAACGTTCAGAACTTTCCACGGATAAAAAAGGAATTGCAAGAATCCAAAGTCATCGATTAGCTTCATTCGGTATTCTGGTGTCGAAATCGATAATAATGTACCACCCGAGTACGGACGACGATGACGAGCACCCAGAATCGCCAGCAGTTTGCGGACACGAGAGAAATACAGCAAACCATCGGTCTGCAAATGGACGATAATTTGAGAATTTTCAGCGTAATACCCCCGTAACAACCTCCAATTCCCGGTTTTTTTCCGCCGCCCACCTGCTGCAGTGTGCCGGTTTGCAGACGAAGCGAGTAGATGGCGAGTTATCGCATCGAACATCGTTGGTACTAAACGGTACTTTATTAGCATCGAACGGCGATGATAGTTTGGTGGGATTCGGTATCCCTCTCTCCATCCCAAAAAAGGGCCGCATAATGATCGGGCAGAATTCGGCCAAAAATGTCCGTAAACGTAAAGGGGTAGTAGGGTGGCCGGCCAGTAGCTAGTACGTGACGGAACGTACGGCACAGCTGTATCCAAGGTTCGGGACGAGGGGATATCAACCGCATAAAACCGCTGCCCCAGTGGGAATAACGGGAATCGCAAGCTCGAAGACACCTCCATTAGCCTTGCGGAATGGTGAGTGTCTTTGCAAAATCGCCCGCGTAGAATGAGGCCAGAAATCCTGGCGGTTCAGGATCGGTGACTGTGCAAAATTGCTAACCGATCGGTAAGCACCAATAAACACGGAAATAAAACTTACCAATAATCCGAGTAGCTGACGAGATTTCGGCACCCAACAGAAGACACCTTACAGGGAGACCCCTCTGGTCGTCAGCAATCCAACAACAAAAATCGGCAAATCATTCAATCACTGCCCTATCGTAACAAGACCAGCTTTTTTTTTCTGGGCACCCAACTCAGTTTTTCATCCCATTATCCACATAACTCTTGTCAATGATCTGATCGAATCGATTTTCGCTTCGGAAATACCGGCACTCGATCAGAGAACTTTTCAATCCGGGATTATCACAGGAAGGAAGCGAGTAGTTCTACGAACCGTTGGCGAATATCAACGTTCGTGGGGAAAATATGGAAAAATTAACACCCTTTTCAACAGCCTCTTTGCTACGAGGGTGTGTGTGTTTTTATAATAAAGTGACGTTACGTGCTTTCACTAATCGGCAATAAAGAGGCAGCAGCAACAAAAAAAAACTCTCCCTCAACCCGTCTGCTTCTGCCTGTGGGTTAGTGAAGTGGCAATTTTTGACCGCTTGTTCGTTTTTTCTTTATCGCCACATGAAACCCCCAGAGCCCAGAGGTTTGCCCCTAGAAGATATGATATGCCAGGCACGGTGCAATCGTAACAGATGGATGGCTTCATTTTGGGTGGTGGTTCCGTGCAGGGTTGGCGGCTCCGGAATGGGATTATTAAGGTGCCCGGACCGAAGCGTGATTATTTATTAGCCAAACGGTAGCAATTATCTCGACCGGTGCCGTGTGATTTGTTTGCCACTTAAGGTCTAAATCTAGCTCTGAAGATAGCTTCATTTTGTTCTTTGGTTGGAGTGAAGACGAATCAAAATGACCGAACGAAAGCTGCTTAGTGCTATTTGAGGCATAAGAAATTTGGGCAAAACATTTATCACCTTACTTGTGTTCAACTGCCGCAGCTTACCTAACACGCTTGACAGATTCCATACAGTCCCGGTACACAGCCGGTTCGGTTTTACATATGTCAAAATTAATCACACAGTGAAGCATTGTTAAACAACGCGGGCAAACATAATTGAGCGAGCAACTATTGTCTTTGAATGACTCATTCAAGATGATTGACTCACTTCTGTCTCGTCTCTATTTGAGTGTGTACACACACGCACGGCCGATGCTTTGAAACGACCCAAATATTTACCAGGCAACCGTTTGTTGTCGGATGCATAAAGAGCCGTGGAGCCGTGCTTTCGGGTTGAACCTCTTTGCCCATCCGTGGGCTGTTGAGAAAGGGCTCCGAACAAGGTCAGGTGAGGGTAAACAGTTTTAAAACACGGGCACTGCACTTAGGGAGGGCTAATAATTTGTGTTTATGATCATCACTTTGCACTGGTAATGTCGCAAGCACTGACTCACTGTTGAACAGACGGTTGACCCAGTCAAGGTGAACACAATTCGTTTGTTTGTGTCTCTTAAAAAAAACCTTATTACATTATTCTCATAATCACTTAAAACCATCCATCACCTATTGGTTTTATGAAGTAAAACAAAAACATATTGGAACCAAGCATTCTACCGAAACCAATGGAAAGCTTGATGTTAAACTTTTCTGCCAGCTAAAAGCGCCTGTTAAGTGTGTCGATTTTCCACTCGAGGGCTGCTTCGTGCCGAGTCAATCACGTCGCATTTTCTTGCTCGATCTTTATTTTATGCTCGTTTATGTTTTTGTTTTTCTTCTCTCCAATGCTTCCGTCAGTGGATATTCAATTGATCGGTAGCGCGTGTCTGTGTATGAGTTTTCTCGTTTTGCTCTTGCAACCACAGTGTGTAACATAACTTTATGAGTAGTTGTTTCTTTATGTTTGAGAAAAAAAATCTAGCACGGGGTAGAATTTTGTGTGAAAACCTCAATCTTTTTCACCCTTTGAATTCTATACAAATCGATATCGATCCTAAACAATATCCTCTCGTGTGACACACTTGATCTGTCATGCCAGGAAGCTTAAAAATCTGTAAATTGAGAAAGCTTTCTAAATAATCGTTCTCATCTAACAGAAGATGGATAGTGAAGTGTACATTTCCACATGTGCTACTTCAAATTGAATAGTACAATTGAAAACTGTACCATTTCATCTCGAAAAATCTGTTTACTTACTAAAACCACATTTTTACCTATCTATTTTTCATTCTTCTAAAATATTTGCTTGTATTGTTATGTTACATACTGTGAAAAACTCATTTTTATTTGGTGTGGCTTAATAAAACTCAATATTTGTGATAAACGCCATTACAATCGTAGCGCGATCAATCTGAATCAAATCATATAACTATAGGGGTTAATACTGTGGCGCAAATAATATTAAAAGTTTATATTAAATTTCAACGTAAATATAATACCAGTTCAGCTAATTAAAGAAGCTGTTTTAATGAAACTAGTATTTATGATAAATGTCTTATAGCCACACAGACACCAATAGATACTTGATCCAACAGCATACACTACCAGCTTCCCGTCCCACCACTGTAAACGCAAACGTGTTGCCGTGCAGCTTCACCGGAAACATTCTCCAATGAATTGCAGGAGAAAATAGCAACAAACGTAACAACAACAACAAAAGCTTCCTGCAATCCTCTTCAGCAAATGACAGCTTTTTTTTCTCTTCACTGCATTTCATTGCACTTTTGCAAGCCCACTGTAAGCCCGGGAGCGAACACGAAAGACTATATTGCATTGCGCCGCCTTTTTCCGTCCCGCCCGGCAATCTGGGCACTGTGCGAAAGCACCAGCCGCGACCCCCGGGGGGGACCCGCTCCGGACGGTGCTGATGAGCTCGTTTGACCATTTTGGTTGACAGCTCGTGTGCGGTGAAGGGAGGCAAAAAAAAACGATCAACACGACCCAACAGTTTACTGCAGTTGCCCGATGGTGGGGCATGGTCGATGGGGGTACGATGCTCGTCTGGGCGGGCTGCACCGAACGGGCCGTGAAAGGCTCTGGGTGGCTTCGATTTCGCTCCGCAAGCAACTACCGCCGACGTGCATAACTGCGCCAAATGCCTTTAAATGAATGAACTTGAACTTCCTCGAGTGGTCGTATCTCGGCTTCTGCAAGACTACAAAGATCCAGTAAGACTAGAAATAAGGTACTTTCGGGCGGGGAGCTCCTCTTTTCTCATGGTATAGGAGACAGTCTTCCACACCAGTGGGTTCCTTTCATCTATCTCGCACATTTTTTTTTATTTACCAAATGACAAGATTGGAGTTCCTAGCGTTGATTAGAAAGAGGGGCCACATCGTTCGGATGATTGGAATTTCAGGTCTCGCATCGTGTGACAGTTGGCGGCATTTGAGCAAACCTTGGCTTATGAGTCGTTGTACACTGTAGGTTGCTTAAGGTAGCCTCTTCAGCTGACGATGTTTGAGGCTTTTATTAATTGCTACATTTTATCGCCATTCCACACCACCAAGGTCGATGGCTTTGGGTCCTCCCAATGCCAAGACGGTCCTGTCATGAGCAGAAAACAGTGTCAATTAAAGGGAATCAAATGTGGAATATATTCCGATTAAACTTCACTGGGTTTAATAAAAATTCTACCACGCCGGAAAATGGTATAAGAATATTAATGAAAACCCGCCATAAAATATATGCTTTTTTTGGGCACGATTGTTCGACTCCATTTTTAACCAGAAACGACCAAACTGG
Source organism: Anopheles marshallii (assembly GCF_943734725.1). Lineage (NCBI taxonomy): Eukaryota > Metazoa > Arthropoda > Insecta > Diptera > Culicidae > Anopheles > Anopheles marshallii. Next base: position 69,861,330 of record NC_071327.1, read on the forward strand.
CACAGACATGCATCATATCAAATAATGCGTCGCTCAGCGAAATGCTATTGGACTTTTTATTACCCGTACGGTTCGCTGCCATCATATCCTTATCGAATATCCATCGATGAATCCATTATTAAACGATAACCATCCGGAAAGGAAACATTGGGCATTCCATCTTCTGCTGCAGCTTCAGGATCGTACCGAACGTAGGGTCGTCCAATCGATGGCCCAGACATCAAGATGCAATAAAAGCGAATAAATTTCACATCTCATACTCCGCCCAAACTCTACAACAGTCGGTGGGAAATGTATTCTGGCAGCGTATTTGAATCACGCTCGTTTGCTTTCGCATCCTTTGGCCGAGCTTACATGTTATTTAAAATGAAAAGGAAACCATGATAAAAAATCTCATTTTATTGCAATTTCGTTATTTTTTACATCAATTGATTCGTACTCAAATCGAAACGATTGGAATTATTGTAAAAAAGGGGTCAAAACAGGATTAACAAAAAACTTGCACTAAAAGTAATTGCGTGGTAATAATCAGCAATGAAAAGGAAAGAAAACCCCTGCTTGTCGATACTAATTCGTAATATTAACACCCAACTTCCTGCAAAGAATAAGCACACACACACACACACACACACACACACACACACACACACGCACACACACACACAAAGCCAACGGTTAAACCACCATTACAACCCGTACTTCATCACCCTTTTACCAGCGCTCGTGGCTGGTAGCAGCATTATGATTATGGTGATAAATTGCATCCTGTGTGCAAAAGGCGACCATTTTCCGAATTAATGGTCACTTTTTACGACGGCCCTGTGACAAAGCAGCGTATTACAGCGACCGTCGTCTGTGTCGGTCATTGTGCCGCGGTAAATTAGGGGATAACATTGCTGATCCGTCGTATTTTTTGTTTTGTTTTATTGGACCGACGACAAACGAAATGATGTATTTTACACATCAACGCTTCATTCCGCGCTTATCTGTTTAATGAAAGATGAGGAACGGAATAATAAAAGGCAAAATGCTCATGTAATACAGACAGAGTTGAATGATGGTGATAAGCTTTATCAAATAAAAGACATCTTAGCATGGTAGATGCACCTTCATACCGCCAATATCGAACTTGACCTGCATTTTGTTGCCAATGCTGGATCGCGCGATATTGGCGTGTGAATTGAAAGTTTTTCACTTTGTATCGACCCCCTTTAAAATCGATCAATGCGAAACATGAACAAAGGCAACTCGCTCCGTCTTGAATAGAAAGGAGCGTTTGCGTCGGTGGAGAACGATGGCCTACAAATTATCTGGTTTCAGTTTTTGCAAACTCACCCAATTTAAGCATCACCGTTCATTCTAAATTCGATCACCGGTGGGTCTGGCGTGAAAGCGGTGGATGCCGTGGAGTAGGTCCGGTGTCAAGTTTGAGCCCAATGTGCCATAAAACACAGCCAAGCAGTGCAGAAGTGTGAGACGCTATCGTTGATTGTAGCGTGAACTGTTCACACTTTCAGTTGTGTGGTGAATGATCTTGAGAGGTTTAAAATTTTGTATTTTAACTTTTAGCTAACTTTTAGCATTGTTAGGTATTTTTATGAAAGTTATGTACTTCAAATATATATTTTGGGTTTAGGTTTTGCTTTAAGTTTAAATTGCTTCAACTTTTATAGTTTCCGCCAAAAAACCTCAGAAAAAGTTTAACTGTACGTGCGTGAGGCACTCGTGTCTGAGATGCAGTTGCATGAGCCTCAGAAGCTACAAATATTTCACATTTCTTATGATTATGATCTTATGCCGGTCTTCACACGACAGGAGCGGTCAAAAATCCCATCTGGAACCAATCGTACGCACGCAGGACTGATTAACCGGCTGCGAGTAAATGAAGTCAAAGGAAGCCAGAAATGGCAGGAACGTAAAGGTCGTTACGCCAAAAAGAAATCCAACGTATATCTTAATATGTTAGACAGTTTGAAAAAAAGCTCAAATGCCTTCAAACTGCTTATGGAGATCTAGAAATGCCGTCAAATGTTATCTTACTTTTATTTTATCAAGGTTTGATGCGATATCAACCCTTGAAATTGTCATAATGGTTGAGAACTTGATGAAATCAACTTGAAAAACTCCATTATTTCTAATCTTGCTTATGTTGTTTAACTAACGAGCAAAATTCTGTTTTCTTCTAGGGTTTCAATACTACAATAGTACTCCCTTTGCTATCATATTTCTTTATGATGCAAAATGAAAGTGATTTTCACTCCCTTTCTTCCCCGATCCGCTGAAGTCCCGCAAGAAGTCGATCGGCATGAAGAGCTTTATGCTCGCGTCCGTTCGTTCAACTCGATCTAACACGATCGTGCTGAAACCACCAAACCGCCAAAGGTCGCTCCAGTATCGGCTGAACTTGGACATTTTCAAACCGATTTACCTTCGCGCGGTGGCCCAGGCCAGGCTCACGGAAGGCGTGAAAGTTGTGCCCTTCAATTCCGTCCGTTGTCGATAATGGGTTTGCTTCTTAGGCAAAGGTACCGCATCCCCGGCACGCTGTGCACCCAGCCATTGGACACATTTTGGATGAGGAATTGCCGCCCATTTTGGACGACCTTCTTGTTCCGTCCGTGATCGGGACGCGGTTTTTTTTTTGTTCCTTCCCAACCTTCCCTTCACGGCGCTTGTGTTCCCGGCCGTGGAAAGGTGAAATTTTATCACTCAAATTAGGAAGGATTACCTAAAATGATTCTTTGCGCCACACTGATTTTTTGTTGCTTTCTTGCTCTTGTCAATGCTCATTTCGACATTCACGCGAGAGCTGCCAGCTGGTACGCTTCGAACCTTTGCGTCGGGCGGACGGACGACGAAAACAACGCCGAAAACCCTTCGCTAAACCGCTTTTATTGTTCGCCAGACAGCTCGACGCGAATTTCGAAAGGCTTTTAGGGCAGCGCGGATGCAGCCCATTTGAAGCTCAATTTATTTTATCGCGCCCTGTTTGTGAGCCACATTGATTGAATTTTACGTGACGATCTTGACGGTTCGAGATAGATAGGCTATTTGGGAAAGTACAAAAAAAAACACACACACACACATTGTGTTCCACTGTACTCACAGCAATGGGATCCGCTTGAGGGAAATATCGATTGAACCACTACAGTGTGTGGTTCTTCAGTATGTGAAATACTAATCCCAAAAGTTATGTCACAAACACTCGACAAATTATTTGTTCCATTCCGCCGTCCGTTAGTTGACCGTCCATTTCACCATTTCCGTAGGGTGTTCACTCGGGGTACGGCAGACAAATCATGTAGGAGCGTTGCGAAAATTTCAATATCCATACATCCTCGAGGAAATGGCAAAACCAGCACAAAGCGGGCAAAAATGGAACCGAAATCTTCAAACCACACCATAAGGAAAATGTATTTATGATGGTTAAATCCCGATCCTTTTCCCCGATCTGGCATGTGAATTCGTTTACCATTCTTATGATTTACATAATACGCTTATGCTCGGCCGCCCCAAAGCCCATACGTGCAAGGTCAATGTACCGGCGAATGAAGAAATCCGCCAATTTCCTTCGAGCCTCACTCAAGCGCCCCGGTTCCACTGTTTCCTCTCGCATTTTGGGTCACAAAATTTGGAATCGTTGAAACGACACCAGCACCATCCGGGAGCCAGGCGACACTGCCTGGTGCAAGCACCGATATTATCATGCCTGTGTGTGTGTGTGTGTGTGCAAAATTACAAATGCGAAACGAAACGTTCAATATTCTGGGCTCGTTGATGCTATGCGCCTCCGTTGTTTATGGTGCGACCCGCCGAAGACGAACGTCGTTCAGCTGCGGTGGCTTTTGCGAACAAATTCTGGCGTAATTGACGGTACAGCGCCACGCTGCACAAGCCAATGTTCTGAGATTCGCCGCAAGATTGAGGCGCGAATCGCATAAGTCGTTCGGTGATGTCTTCGCACCGCTCTCGCTTGACGTGAAGGAATTTCTGTGCGTGAGTGTCTATTGGATGCATGGATGGAATTTCGGTCGATCGTTTAACGGCTATTGGACGTAACCCCGTAACCGGACCGGCCCGAAACCCGGGAGATTCCCAAGACGCAGGAATCTGTGCAGAATGTAAGGATACACACTGGAATGCCTCGAGCCTATTCGGTAAGATTCGTATCGATTCGCCTGTGCTGCCAGCTGCCGGCATCAATCGGCCGTTATCCGCCCTGCCGATCCGAAGCGAGGGCTTCGAACTAATCAAAAGTGCCGGAGGTGGATCATTCAAGTCCATACATAAAAATCGATTATCACACTTGGAACAGTGGCCTGCCTGGTATGACGGAGCTGTGCGGTGCGGGAATGTGTATCGATCAGCAATCGGTTGGAAAGTGTCGAACAGGCCCATGGAAGGATACACAATCAACTGAAGGAAACGAGAAAAAAAACAAGACATCCTGGAACACTAAGAAGGTCTCAGGTCACACCGAAACTAGTTGATATTCTGCATGCGTCTGTTGGAAACCGTTGAATTCCGGGTATATTCTGAGCCACATCTGCTGCGGGGCTACTTTAGGGCTTTTCTCAAGAAGAATATTTATTAAAATATATCTTTAATTCATTAAGTTCGTAGGCACACAATGCGGATAATGGCTGTTAACTTAATACAGTGTGTGTCATTACTATATGTGTAATTGTTATTTTTTAGTATAAGTCTAAATATTGAAGAGATGAAACTAAATTATGGTCTATCAGAATAGAAAAGTAGGAATAATAAGTTTTCTTAAATTTTGTCAACCAAGATATACGGACCGGCCGTTCTACCGATAATAAACATAAATAAATAAATATTTTTTCCTCATATTCTTATATCTTTATGAACCCTACAATAGTTTCAAAATAAAATGATAAAACTGTAGTCATTTTTCATGTGCTTCCACGCTGAGCTGTATGTAAAGTTATGTCAAAGTTGTGAAAAAAGCTTTTAAGAATATAGACAATATAATTTGGAACAGATACTTATAATATCTTAAATAAAGAATTGAAATGGCAACACCTTCATGCACTGCATTTTACACCTGCGTTCTTACAGTTACGTTACGCACTGTAAAACAAAGCCTTCTGTAATCCCAAAATAAAGCACATTACCTATCGGTCTTACAAAATCACCTTTAGAAATGGCGACGGCTAGTTAGCAGTCGGAAGCGAAGAGAATAACGGTCAAGGTTGTAATTTCTTCAGATAATTCATTCATACCGTTGTCACGACTTCTTCATCCAATCTGAGCCGCGTACAGCTCGATGGTCTTGAAAAAAAAAATCATCCAAAGGTTATAATCATGCAGTAAACAGACACACACTCCCATACGGGCAGGTTTCACATGCACAGGGCAGCGTGATTCCACAATGCCTTCGCGAATGGCAAAACGACCGGCAAATAATGGGCAGAATCTAAGACGGCAAAAGATGAAATGTGTGTCAACGGAGCCGTGTGATTCCGTTGTTTATTTATGAGTGTCCACACACACACATGGGTGGTGTAGGTTTATGCTGGAACGTTATATGCATGGGGAAGAAAAATCCTCACAAAGAGAAGGCGACCGTTGGGGACACAACGTTCAGGAAGGAGTGTGCCTTGTTACATCCGTAAGAACGATGAGCATTATTTCTGTTCTCCAGCAAGAGACTTTAACATCTCGTGAACTTTTTTGTGATTTTACTTCAGTAAAATAGCTTCAAGCAAATAAACTTACATTATCGGTCGATGTTCTACTGCGAGCAACTGGCGCGTTCTGCCTTAACACAACAGCTCAAGATTCTCCTCCACAACAGGGAGCGAATTCCTGCCCCGATATTCCTGCTATTTTATGACCTCATCGTTAGCTGACATCCAAAAACCTCAACGCAAAGCGCAATGGGACGCTTCTGGTGTCCGTCATGCTGCGCCATCATCTCTGACACGTTGACGACAGGTTAGACTTTGTGTGCCGAGGAGTTGTCGTCGTCATTTGGCTGGTGGTTTTTATGTGCGAATCGGTTACCATGGCATTTGCTACGGTTACGGTTTAACCGTCTTACACCATATGCAGGAAGCAGTCGGACGACCTAGCAGGAAATGAAAAGCGAAAATGGGAAGTAAAGCTCCACTTCTAAAAAGCTCAATAAATGATATTGAAACCACAGTTCGTCCACAAAACCATAAACACACAAAAGCGATCCGGTGCGGTTAGAAGCGAGCGAGGGTGGCGGGTGACCACAGTGGAAGCGAAACGGAAGAGAGTCAAAAAAGCGTCTTACAAAACTTCGGTAGAAGATGCCATAAAAGTTTATAACCTTTTGCCACCACCAAACCCACCGCCATTGCCAACGGACCGTTTGCGTGCATAAAAGCTAAGCAAACGGTCCCCTAAAAGCAAAAGGGTTGCTTGTCACACCATCGACGGCGCAGGGGTTAAATTCCCTCTCTCCGCTCTAATCTGCATCGAGAGGGAATTTCGTGTGTGCAGGGATTTTTTTTTCGGGTTTTCACTGTTTTTTTACTCCTACGTAGCACTGCATCTGTTGGCATCTCGTCTGCCTTCGCATACAAACGCACGCATCGGTATGGTGATTGGTGATACATGGTTTTCCGCTTTCTTCCATAAGGTCATTGTCGATTAGTGGTCTACGGTGGTTTATGCGTGTACGCTGTGATTGACCCGCTCAACCTTCCATCGAGTAGTAGGCAATCGAAACCGAAACTGACATTCGGTGGCTTATTCGTTCCAAGCATTAGCCAAGCATACCAAGGCTTTCCGATTTGCAGCCAGCCGATTTGATGCCGGCGATGAAATTGATGTGCGCCCGCGGTTGTAAAGTTCACGATCAAGGTCTAACGAATCGGGCCTGGTTTTGTTGCTGTCTGCATTTAGTTTGCCTTTTTACGCTTTATCTTGATGTCAAGATAGGAAACGATGTTTTAGAGCTTTCGGTTTCGGTTGTTTTACGAAAGCTAGCGTCAATGCGTGCTGCTCCGAACGATGCAAACGAGTTCTTTAAAGGGAGCTCATTTTCCCCCTTCTAATGCAGTGTGTGTTTGTTTGTGTGGGAAACGAAGCATCAAATAAGTTCAGCAGTAAACGTGCCAACGGTCCGGACGATTCGGTAATTAAAAGAACATCACAACACGAATGTTGCTATAAATACAGCCCAATTTAGAACGACTCATTTAAAGTTTATGTTTCTTTTATTGGTGAAAAAACAAACGAAACGATCGATGCGAACGTTACTACTTGTGGGGCATGCGGACGTTAACCAAGCTAATGAGCTTATTAAGTTGACTTTGACGGAAAGTACTGGGCAGCTTTAAATGATTCCCTTTTTCGTTATGGACCACCATTGCCCGAGTTTGCCACAGGAAATTGGTGTGGTGCTTAAAGAATTGTTTGGCAAAGAGTCGTTCATATGAATCTTCAATTTAGAAACATTCGAATGCTTCCTTTCAAAATTGTCTGTAATCTCTAAAAGTTCATAAATTACTGAGGAATTCTGAATTCCTGAAGACCTTTTGCAATAATATTTTTTTTACATATCACATTTACCAAGTACTGCCTACTTTTATTCATTGGAATCTTCATTTGTACCCACCAGTCAACTCTTAGAAGGTGAATGAACCTGTGACGATTATTGACATGAAAGTCCATTAATCTCTTGAAATGCTCTCAAGTGATCCAAGTAATTCTCTAAAGATTGATGATGCTCTCAAGGTTTATACACATCCAAACAAATGATTTTTACCATTTTTATATAATATGAGAATTTATCTATGCTATTGTAGACTTGCAGAGTACTTGAGATATTTCATATGTATAAACAATTTTATTGCAGTTGTCAATAAATTATAAGATGAGAAATGAAAGATAAGATAGGAAATCAAGATCATAAAGATCGTGAAGATGACGAAGATCAAGAGATTCATAAATCTCAAATGATTGTTAAATATTTTAACTGTCTTAAATGTTTATATTAAATATTTGGATCTTTCATTATTATGAATTATTATTAACTTTCCTCAAGATGCATTACGCTTCATGTATTTGAATCAGCTTTGCCCAGTAACACGGGAAATACATCACCTGCAATTGTATCTCTGGTACAATTCTCATCGGAAAACGAAAAGCTCACATATCGCATAACACTTGCAGCATTATGTCGTGACGCTGCTGGTAACTGTGATTCTGCCCCGCCATCGCCACAGCATGCAATGGCTGTCCAATTGACTCTTATCTAATAACGTGTATAATTTAATAATGAATCAAAATGGATTGATGCGTACGCAAAAGCTCCGGCACACGGTTGTGCGTTCGCGTATGTTGCGTAAAGTTAACAGGCGACGGGCACGACGACGCGTCATGAACACAATGCGCGAAGACATTGTGCGGCTACACATCAACCTGCCCGCCCCGTCTGTCTTGCCGCTTGCCCCGCTGCACCATAAATGCCCTTTCAATCAAGAGCATAAATGTGTTTATGCTTTCTTCAGCCAACGAACAGCCGGCGGGCATAGCGCCATCGTACGCCGGTTTGCTTGGTTTCTTCTGCTTAATTCGAATGTAGCATCGTTCCGCGTTTCCGCCTTTTTACTCGGCCCGTTTGTTGAACCGTCTGGCCGATGTTGACGCTCGCGTGGATGCATCACCTAGACGGCTTTTTGTGCTGAAAACACAAGATGCCACTTCCTTCTGCTGATCGTCACCTTAGCGACGAACAAACTAACAAGCGGTTGGCAAATTTTGCCCTTACCGCCCAAAGCTATCCTTTCTCTTCCTAATCTGTTTCGGTGCCTGGCGCCATCCGCGTTCTGCTTACCGGAGTCGATTGGCCCGGGCCCGGTTTGGGTGGCTAGTGGGCTATTTGAAATAGCGACCGGTGCGGATGATTGATGTCTTTACTGGTCCGCGTTCAAAGCGGCACTGATCGGTCAATTCGATACTGCCGGTTGGCCTGCTGCTACAGACAGTACGCCACTGGTACGGATGTATTGATTTCCTTCTCTCGTTGCGCCTCGCATAAGGTGTGATTTATATTTCTTCCTATGCCAAAAACATTCACCTTTCGTACAAGACATACTATCGCTTGTGAGGGTGACTTTGAACGGCATGAAAATAGTCCCACAACAAAGAGACCTAATCGCATTGTTCCTGTGATGTTTTCCCCAATTTCAGAAAAGCTACTTTCCTCCGAAGGTCGCGAACTGCGACGGGTGCTCTTTTCGCTGAAGCAAATCTTCCAGGAGGACAAGGATCTGGTGCACGGGTTCGTCGCCCACGGGGGCCTCAACTGTCTGGTGCAGATTGGCAGCGAGGCGGACCAGAACTACCAGAACTACATACTGCGTGCGCTCGGTCAGGTGATGCTGTACGTGGACGGTATGAACGGTGTGATGAAACATTCGCCAACCATCCAGTGGCTGTACTCGCTGATCGCTTCCCGGTACCGGTTGGTGGTGAAGACCGCCCTCAAGCTGCTGCTCGTCTTTGTCGAGTACTGCGAGGGCAACTGTTACCTGCTCGTTAGCGCCATCCGGTTCATGGATACGGCCCGGGCCGTTGTCCCGTGGAACAACATCATGCGGTAAGTAAATGAAGGTCCATCATGAAGGTGCAATATTGCAGAAAAGGCTTTACAATTTTTGAGTCATTTAGATTTTTGTACAAAAATTGTCTTAAAAAAATTGAAGTTATCGTTGGCTATTAGCGGCTTCTTATACTTTATTCCTAAATATCGACGTAAAAACTATTATCTTGTCTAGAATTCCGGCTTCAGTTCCAAAGATTCCCAAGCCTAGTTCTGTGTCTAGACGTCTCATTTACTTATAAAACCTGATCTTCTATGGCTGTGGAGTTGTAATGAGAGTACGACTTTGCGGGAAGTCACTGGAAGCTGTTGGATTTTAATGGAGAACATAACAAAGTAGTCAAGTCTTCTCTATCTCTGACTTTAATTCTTGAAGTTTGAGTATAGTTCTTTGGTTAAAACTTCTGTATGCTCTGTTCCAGGCTACTCAAAGACTACGAGAACGCCGACACCGAACTGTTGATCTACGCTACGTCACTGATCAACAAAACCCTCTCGGGGCTGAGCGATCAGGACAGCTTCTACGACGAGAGTGACTTCCTCGAGCAGCAAGGCATGGAGGGCATCATCCAGCGGTACATGTCCCGTCCCGGCACGGATCTCGATCTGCTAGACCAGCTGCAGCTGTACGAGAGTGTACTGCGCTTCGAGGACGGTGAGTGCGACGGTATACGCATACCGGACAATACCGTCCGCAAGACGCTTCGGTATCGTTCCACCGGCAACGATACGACCGATCGACGGAAATCGCGTCGACACAGCACGGGTACTGCCCCACCCCAACCTCCTTCCATGGCTCCACCACCACCTCCACCGCCTCCCCCTTTGCCAGCCTTCCCCATGTATTCGGCACCACCCAGCGGTCCTCCACCTCCACCACCGCCACCATTGCCCCCGCCGATAGCACCAGTCCAGCTGTACGGTGGATTGCAGCTGCCCGGCCAACGCCAGCAGGACGAAGACAGTTCCAGTTCGGCGCACAGTGGAGACCACCTCCCAGGTACCGGCTACCACGATCCATCGCGTGACACTACCGGTGTGACGCCCGGATTGCGGCGGCGTCGGGAACGGGCCGAGCGACAGAAGAACTTAATACGCGAACAGCAAGAGCTCGGCCAGTTCCAGAACGGGTGCATTCCTACTGCGGAGGACGGAAACGGTCTCAATAATGGTAAGTTCTAATCATTAGTAGGTTTTCGTTTGTTTGGAGTTCGCTTTGTTCATGCTAATCGTTCATGCCCTGTGATACAGCAGACGAAGCTCATTGTTACTAACTTGTGTTTAATGTACTCCTTTGCGCATGCTTATTTTACGTTTGCGTTGGTGTGTTGTGTTTGGTCGCGTGCTCGAAATGCTCAATCGTCCAGGATACTCTGCAGTGCACTGGAATGGAGCCCTGTACCGGAGATCCAGCGGACTCACCAACGGTACGGGTATTGGAACACCTGCGAACTCCTCGCTGCTTGCACCGCCTACCATCCACGAAGAAGACAAGCTTACGTTACGGCTGAACGGTGGTCTAACCTCGTCTGTGATCTTGCACAAGCAACAACCCTCTAATCATACGGAGCACATCAACGGTATCGCTCAGACTAATGGGACGATCAATGGGTCGTCACTAGTGGATAGTGTGGAGTACCGCAATAGTCGCAACCTGCTGCTCAACAAACATGGCAGCGGTGGTTCCAATGGCATGGCCACCGACCGCTACAAGGTAGATCTCAATGGCAATAGCGTAAGAAGTGTGCGCGGCTGCACTGGCGTGCTGAAGGAACAGGACGACGAGAACAAAAGTCCCAACATAAAGACCCAGAACGGCCTCTCGATGAGTGCGTACGGTAAGCAGCTGGCAAACGGTAAGGATTCCTCAGACACGAGCTACCATCGGCGATCCGGTACGAATGCGGGGTACGAACGGACGAATGGTTCCATGAATGGAAGTCATGTGGACGTCAAGAGTCAAGATCTCCCACCGGTTCAAGGTAAGCAGTACTGTAACTAGACACAACCATCCAAATACTGCTCCAATCGAGACTGGAGCATTCATTAACCTTTTGCATTGTTTGCAAGCGTTGCTACTCCGATTCTTTGTCACCTTCATGTACATCACCTCTATCACACACTTTTCTCTGAATTCTAGCAGAATCGGACAACGAAGATAAGAAACTGATCCTCCAACTAAAGAAGGACCATACGGTCAAAGATCTGACCCAGAAGCTCAGCTGTTTGCCACTGAGTCCACAGGAAGAGAAACCCCAGAACCGCATCGGTGACATGTCCGGGCTGATTTCCAAGGCGAAGGAAGGTTTGGCGAAGAGCAAAAGCAACAAGGACATCTCGCGATCACCCAGCGTGGACAACGACATCAAAAAGTTGGCCAACGGCGATTCGAAGAAGTCCGAAAACGAGCTGCACTGGGAGGAGATCGTGAAGAATATGACGCGCAAGCTGAGCCTGTGCGATCTGGACTTTACCGATCTCACGTCGGACGACGATAAGGATCTGCTGGCGCCGCGTGGCTTTGGTGGAGCGGTACCACCACCTCCACCGCCCGGCGGTATGCTCATGAACGGGATGCCACCGCCACCGAGCATGATGCGTCCGCCACCAACCAACCTAGTGCCACTGCCCGGTTCCATGCTGAACGGTATGCCCCAGCTCAACAGCTTGGACGGGTCGGCGACCATTAAGAAAAACAAAAAGACTGTACGTATGTTGCTAGTTGAGGTTGATGAAGGGATCGCATTACTGATGCCATGATGTCGTTCTGCCGTCGTTTAGGTGAAACTGTTCTGGAAGGAGGTGCGCGACGACATGATTCCAGCGGTCATTCAACGCACCATCTGGGACGAGCTGCCGGAAGCGATTGTCGACACGCAGAAGCTGGAGCATCTGTTCGAGTCCCGAGCCAAAGATTTGATGACAAAGGTAAGCGCCTTCCTTCTCTCGTTCTTCAGCTACAGTCACGGATCTTGGAGCTCATCAGCCATCTCGCATCAACCACTTCGGGATGAAGTACTACTTACTGTACTAATGTGTACTTACCAGTGTTACCATTCACTCATCTGTTTCTCTTCTACCCTTCTCTCGTTCTATCCGTACGGCTCGTTCATGGCGCCAAAAAAAAAACACTTTCACGATATTTACCATACACCATCACCCGACGGCATCACCCGTTTTGCTATGCGAACCATCATTCGATTTCATGCACGCGTGGACGAAATTGCCATTTGTTACTGCATTCGACCAAATTTGTTTATACGGCGGGATCCAATACCTACTCATACACGTACACCATTACTGTAAAATCAAACTGTCACTGTATCACCATCATACCACGCGTCGCTCGGTTGTCAATCACAAACCAAACATGCGAAATCAATCAAAATATTCAACCATCGTGTCATGCTCACCGCGTGTGTCTATGTTTGTCCAAAAACCCCCAACATGACTAAATACTGTACGACCTAACCAGGAGGTGAGTGGTTCCGTAGTTTTCCGGCTCATTGTTCTTGCTGTCGTGTGTGTCCCATGTGTTGATGTTTTGCTACTTTACTTTCACTGCTTGAAAAACGAATTCAAAATGAAGGCTATTATTAGTTTTGCCCTAACCTCACACATTTGTAACCATCTATTGAGCATTTTAGAAGGAATGTCTTTAAATATTAAGAAAGTTATCCAATGCTTACAACCCATTTAATCAAATCATTACAATGTTTAACAAAATGGATCCCGAACAAAATGAAAATAGAAACATTTAAATCCTCCCATAATCTCACCTTATTTAACTTTACGGCCATAGACATCAATTGAGCTAAATCCCATCTTAACATCACATTTAATTTTTGACCGTTCGCCCTCCCGATCCGGTACGTGTAAGCGTGTTGTGTGTATTTGTGCATGTAATTCCCTTCCGAACCGCTTAGTCGACCTTGCCGAATGTAACCCGCATTGGGATTCGAGATCCTTTCAAGTGATTCCCTTTTTTGTTTACCTGATGTACGGAATGTTTTGTAACGGTTAGTACGTGGTGGAGTAGCAGCCACCCACCAGTCCCTTGCCGTGTCTTAATCCTCTTTGTCTGCATCTTTGCTGTTGCAATGATTCTATTTGATTTCCGTAGCTCCAATTTGCCATCGCGGTGGTACTCACTGTGTTAGCATCCCCTGGAACTGTATGTGTTCGAGTGTGCGCCCATAAACGAAATCGATCTGTTTAATGTAGCGCTCGGATCGTGTTTTGCGTTGCTTCGCTTTTTTTCTCGCTTTTGCTGAGCAACCCATAAGTTTCCGAGTGGTACGTGTCTTACTTCATTTCCTGGGGAAAAGATTTCCTAGCGCCGACGACGTCTACCCGCACAGCTCGCCGTTACTGTGGCAGTAACGAGATGGGGATAAATCCCATCCGAAACCCTGTCGATGCCGTCTGTGAACCACTGTTCCCAATGCAGGATGGGTAAAAGTTATATAAAAAGCTCCTTTCATCCTTCCTTGTACCTTGCTTTACAAGATTGCTGGTGGAAAATATGGAGCAGGATATAGTATTTGTTAAAAATAGATGAAGGTAAGCAGATAGCATGCAGGGACGCCCGGCCGGTTGCAAGGTTAGTGAAAGGCATCATTTGTTAGGGGTGCCCCACTGGAAATTTCGGAACAGACTTGGTTGATTTATCGCACCAGAAATCATCGTCTGATTGGGTAACCAATATACTTAACCTGAGTTGTTGGTTGCCACCCGCACCACACACTCGCAAGTGATGAATGTGATACTCTTATCCATCCAATTTTTTCCGTTATTTGTCTCTTGATATTCCCCGCAGTGCACCTTGGGCGCACACTGTATTGATTAAGTTAGTAACAAGTCTATCCGGAGCTATGCTTTTTTTGGTTTATCTAGCCAAGGGTTGAGAGTTAACACTCACTCTTTTCCACACGCATTCCTCCTGAAATAAAGGTGGGTCAACTTTTATTCTGCTTCTTTCGTGAAGGAGATGAAATTCCTTGGGGGTGATTACTTGAGATATGATTTTGTTTTTCAAGCACTGTCTAGACTGGTGTAGTTTAAGTTTTGTTGGATCCTTTCAACTACTTTGGACGAGTTTTCATCAAGGACATTCCCCTTTCTATTTCTGGCATATGAGCAGTCTTGTAAACTTTCCTATCAATGAAGATTAGTGTAACTTGTGCCTTTAGTACATCAAATAATCGAGGTTGGTTGATGTCATATAAAAATACTGGAATAGAAATGTGAAGTATGGAAAACCTTTGTAGTAGATCACATCATCTTCAAGATGAGTAGAAAGTTTTAATAGTTTACTCACAGCAATAAAGTTAATGCTTATTGCCGCTGAATTATCAAAAAAAGTACAATCCGACCTAAGAGAACTCTTTGCTCCGATTTGCTCTGCAAATATATATTTCTTGATACGGCGCCCTCTCGCGGAATCGCGCGGTACTACGCGTGATGACAGAACATGAAGAAGTGAATAAATTTTCTTTGATTGTGGAAGGAAGTTAATCTTCCTAGCGATAATCTCCTTTAACTCTCTACGTTTACTAGCCGCTTACTCTAGCTGCGTCCAAAATATCTCACGTTTTTTTCCTTTTTGAATAGTTCAGATCTTATTTAGAATGGCTCTACAGAAACCCTTCAGTTCAGTTGAGATTAAAGTCCTTATAGAAAAAAAAACAATCCTCAAGAGATTTATTACCGTTTCAGTCTCTTGTGGCTCAGCGTCGGTATTTCTAAACCCACTGAAACCATTCCCCAAAACAATCTAGCTGCTGTTAGTTTTATTCGCAAATGAGTGATTTATCTCACGAATAAGTTAAAAGTGAGTTCAGTGAGTTTTAGCTCAAAAAAATAATTATACAATCAAAAATGCATAATTTTATAATTAAAAAACAAAAACCAAACGAACCCAAACCGTAATCAAAAATAGCTCTTTGCGAACCGTACTGGCATTCTTAAAAGAAACAGCGGCAAAAACAAGGTTCATCCTTAATCATCACATTAAACTATCCATCGGTCCGGTTGTTACTACGTACACTATCCCGTCACGACATGCTCTCAGAGCTGTCAGTTCTCCTTTTCTAGTACGTTGGCCCGGTTGTTGTACCGCACTGTTTGCACTCATAAATATGCATGAGCCTATTTTACATCTTATTTAGTTTCGCTAACTTGTCCTTCCATTCTTCCACGTCCATCTTTTGTGTGCGCGTGTTCGTGAGACTGTGTCACCGCTTTTTTATGTTCACCATGAATGCTTTTTTTTTCTTTTTTGAGCTTCTGTAAGGACAGTCTGACAGGACGCAAATTTAATAAAACCGTACCGTCTTTCATCACTCCACCTTCGGAAGGGGACCATTTAGTAAACTGTTGTTATCTGTTTCTTTCGTTTCTTTTTTTTTCGCTTGTTATCCTTTTTGCTCCTTTTTTTGGGGGTTCGTTCCACCATTTTCAACGACGTGATTATCAAAACCCCGTCCTGGCCGGTGCAGAAGCAACAGGAGCTGAACAAAAACAAGGAAATCATCGTCCTGGACCATAAGCGCTCGAACGCGATCAACATCGCCATGACGAAGCTGCCTCCCCCGAGAGCCATTAAAGCGGCCATTCTGAAGATGGACTCGACCGTCGTAACGCGCGAAGGCATCGACAAGCTGCTGAACATGCTGCCGTCGGACGAGGAACGGTGCAAGATACAGGAGGCGCAGATGCTCAACCCGGAGCTACCGCTCGGTACGGCCGAACAGTTTCTGCTGACACTGTCCTCGATTTCGGAGCTGGGCGCCCGGCTGAAGCTGTGGGCGTTCAAGCTCGACTTTGAGAATATTGAGAAGGAGATTGCGGAACCGTTGAACGATCTGAAGCAGGGCATCGAGCTGCTAAAGTCCAACCTTACCTTCAAGTGCATCCTTTCGACGCTGCTCAACATCGGCATCTTCCTGAACGGGGCACCGGTGAAAGGGTTCCAGATCGATTATCTGGCGAAGGTGCCGGAGGTGAAGGACACGGTGCACAAACACTCGCTGCTGCACCATCTCTGCCACATGGTGATGGAATCGCAGGCCAACACCACGGATCTGTACTCCGAGATTGGGCCGATAACGCGCGCCTCCAAGGCGGACTTTAACGAGCTGGCCCACAACATCGTGTATCTGGAGACGGAGTGTAAGGCGTCGTGGGACCGGCTGAAGCTGATCGGCAAACACGATACGGCACCGCATCTCAAGCAGAAGCTGATCGATTTTTTGGCCGACTGTGCCGAACGGATTATTATTCTGGACATTGTCCATCGGCGGGTATTGAACAGGTATTGAAGGTTTTCTAAATAAATAGCTCTAGGGACAATGTGTTAATCGGCTGTTGTGCTGCATCTTTCACAGGTATCGGAAGTTCCTGCTGTGGCTTGGTGTGCCACAGCTACGCATCGCCGAATCGCGCCCGAACGAGTTCTGCCGGATCGTGTCCGAGTTTGCGCTTGAGTACCGGACGACGCGCGAACGTGTCCAGCAGCAGATCGAGAAGAAGGCCAACCATCGAGAGAGAAACAAGACTAGAGGCAAGCTGATTGTGGACGTTGCCAAATTCAAAACGCAAGAAGATCGGGCCGATGATGAGCTGCGGTAGGTTTGCCGGGGAACATTTCTTGCAGGAAATGGACATTGACGTGTACTGAAATCAATATCTTTCAATTTCTGTACAGTACTCTGCTTGGAACGCCAACCAAGGGTCCCGGTGGGGATGAGGTCGAAATGAGCGGTACCTTAACATGGCGCCGGCGTCGTGGTGATGCGACGGCTTCACCGGTAACGCTCATGAACTCGCACCCGACCGTACCGAGTCCCGGGCACAATGCCGGCACGGTAATCGGGGGCCGGGACGAAAGCTTCACCGATGGCGACGACGAGATATTGGAGTCGCTGGTAAAAACTGCCACCAAAACGGCCACCCCACGGCCGATGCAAAGGGAGCGGAAACGCACACGCCAGGCAGATCGGAAATCATGTAAGTTGATCCGTTGGCCGACTCAGAATGGATGCGCCATCTTACCCAATTCCACGAGATGAACAGTGTTTTTGTTTCCTTTATTTTCTGGGTGTTTTTTTTTTTCTTCTTAATGTCACCAACGTGAGAAGATCCGTATTGGTGAAGCTCACCCATTTGTACACATCTTGACACACAACACACACAAACACTGGGAGGTGTTACAGTGACTCAACCGAGGGATCAATAACAATTAAGCAAATCGACCGCTAAAACCTGGTTGATTGCTACTTCCCTGTTCTCTTTGAAACCCTTGTGTTCGGTTCGGTGCCACGGCAAGAAACGCACACAACGAAATAACAACAACAAAATGGCTAAATGATCCACCATGGTTTGACGGAGTATTCTTCCATTCTTTTTCCCACTCTTCCCAATTACAAACAGTCAAACGATCTAGAACGCGGGAAGGATTCGCAACGGAACGCACCGGAAGCTCACCTCCCCTCTAACGAAGTACGCCGCATCTTCCGTTTCCATCCACCCTCTCCCTCTCCCCTCCATTCCCTGTCTCGTTAGGGTCTTGCCCCTGCCCGTTTTGCCCAACCCACCATCTTGGCCGCTGTCGCGACCAACGTACCATATGTTGTGCCTTAGATTAAGCGCACCCACCGACACCTTCCCGACCGGGGACCGTTTCCAAACGGACCCCAATGGTTTCCCTTCGTATCGGTTCGCAATTATACATACCGGTGAATATTGTACCACAACTGTTTTGCTCGTGGGTTTTATTCTTGTTTCGCTTCCTACGTGTGTTCAATTGTGTGTTCTGTTCGTTTTTAGGTGTGTTTTATTGAAATATCTTTCTTCTTGGCCGTTCTTGTTGCCCATTAGTTAAATTGGGTTTTTTTTTACTAATTATGCAAGTTTATTTCATTAGCATGATATTATTAAATAATCCTTTGTTTATTTTTTAAATGATTATTCATGTGTTCCAACGTTCATACAGTGAGTGGCATTATTATAAAAAGCTGCTTGTTTCTTGAAAACTAAATATTAAAATTGAAGATTAGAAAATTGTTCTACGAAGTTCAAAGTAAAATTTAATACGTTTACTCATTTTTTTGTGTAGAATTTTTTTACGCGTTCCAATTTTTCTGTATGGTCTTGATTTGCACCATGCAATTATAATTATAGGGTTTCCCCTTTTTTGCCCAATACGTGTAGCTATTTGAAAATTTTGGATTAATAACGTGATAAATTCGAAAACAAATGTTTAAGTGAATTTTTTATATATTATGAACAAACAATTTAAGAGGAAGAACCGGTTTTATTTTGGGCTAAAAATATCAAACAAATCTAAAGTTTCTCAAAAATCTTTGATAATAGAGGATTAATAAATATTTCGATGTACACTGTTTTGATTAAAAACATTTTTTCACAACTTACCAAATTCAGTAATTCACAATCTTTTAAGACACATTTAAAGTATTTATAAAATTACTTTTCTAAACCTTTATAACTTCATGGAACATAATTTTCTACCATCCCTTCAATATACAATAGTTTCATTCTTAAGAAAACAAGTACTCTTATAATTCTGCTACTGACTGTGTTTGTCTTGAGTTGTGTTTAATCTGTCGAAGGATCAGCCCACCAATAGCATTTGTAAATGCATGATTACGATTCAACGATCGTTAGAATCGGTTTTACTTCATGTTCCCTCTGTGCCCTTATCCTTCCCCCTGGACGATGGACGACCGCGCATGCATCCAGTGAATGACAATGCCATCGTTCCCGCCCCGTCTACCCCTTTTCCCAACCGACTTTTGCATGGAAGCGGCGAAAAGTGGCACAATTTCGCACTCATTTCCCCCTTTTCGCTTGAGCATGACCAAAAACCAAAAAAAAAAACCTTTATCAAGCCATGTACATGTTTCATATCTGATTCCATCATTATTTTTTTGTCTTCCATTTTTCTTGGTCCAACGCCTTCACAATCCTTGGCTGCCAATCATCGCCGTCATCGCATCAACAACCAACAACTCGCAAACACACACTCACGAAACGACATCCTTCCCACCAATAGTACGACGCACGCTGAAGAACGGATTATCGGAGGAGGAAAAGCAACATGTGGCCTCGTTAATAAAAGGATATTGAATTCGGGCCGCATCATCGCACCCGGGGAGACAACGGCCGAAGGACGTTTGTGCTCGAGGGGGTTACACCCGTCAGCGTGTGTAGCTCAGTCGGTAAAAAAAAAGAAACAAGCAATCGGAAATTTTAGATAGAGAAAGGCAGTGAGAAAAACGCCATCCGCGAGCAAATGATGTTCCAAGATCGATACGCCTCATTCGCCATTCGGTTACGCATGAAATGATTCCAATAGGATGGGATCAATGCGAACGTTGCACGCTGCTGCACGAGCGTGAAATAGATTATTTTACATCACTACCAAAAGGCGATCCAGCCAGCAAACGTGCGTTTTCACCATTGCATACTTTCCGGGCGCTTAAGAAAACAAAACCGACCGATCAAAGATAGAGAATAGAAAATGGTTGGCGTTTGGCAGTGCAAAGCAGGCGTCTGTGTCAGCGAACAGCGGTGATCGTATTACAACTAGTTTCACACCAAAACCTGACTGTTTGCTCGAGACAATGTGATACGAAAAGTGGGTAAACGATAAGTTTTTAACGAACAAAAAAGACTCAATCCTTATGAAAATCAAAGATTAATCGGGAGAGAAAAAACGGCGTGCGTCGAACAGCAAGGACCAACCAAACAGCAAACGGCAGCAAATGGTTGCAGTGTACAGGTGAGCAAAGCAGTGTTAGCAACTTTAATGTACTTAGCAAACGCATACAGCAATTAACATTCAGTGGAAACAATAAAACGACAGGATCGACACCAGTGCAGAGCAAACGAGCTGGAAGTTTATACATTACGCAATAGTCCATTTTAACATGCAAATACAACGTCCGCATTAATAAACGACACATATAAGAACTATTAATAAATTATAAACCATTGAAATTGTGAGTTGTTGAGTAGATGTGAGAAATTAATTAAAATATAGTTGGCAGTATGCTAGATATGGTAAGTTTGTTGGGAGAAAAAGAAAATATTTGAATAAATACTCTTATTTCCAAAATATCGACTTCTCAAGGAATATCAGCTCGAATGAATGTATAATTTATGTTGCGAAAAGATTATACTTTATAGATTTTTTATGAATCTCTTTTTGTATTACATAACTAAATAAGAAATAAGACTATTTTTAAATCCTCCGCTTTTGCACGCTTACCTTATGGCACTCGAAACTACGGGCGTTTCATGCATCGTTATTTCATAATTTCATATCCAACGTTTGCGTGTTGCCCCCTTTCGCAAGCCGTACGTTATAACGTGTAAAATTATATCGTTCACAAATCAACGAGTTGTAAACATTGACACACTTCCTGCCCCAACGATCTCGCAATTGTTTGTACTGTAGGCAAATTTGAGTTGAGAGTTGAGTGAGGTTAAAAGACAGATGAAAACTAGTTTAAAGTGCAACACGGGAACCGTTTGATAATGCGTCCCATTATGCAATACCAACGAATAACAATGAACAGAAGAAAACGCAATGATTTAAGCATCTGGCGTATGGCTTTAATGGTAGCGGTATGCTCACAATGATAGCGTTGTGATAAGGAAACGATTCCGAACCATACAGTTCCAGGACCAAAATAGTAAAAGCTACGTAACACGGAGGATTTATAGCTAGTTCCAGTAGAAGTCACTTCAATCTTTTGGTGGGACTAGTTGAAAATACTGCATTACGAGCAGCAACGAGGTGACATTAAATGTCAGTATAATCAATATCTATTGCAGGTTCGGAGGATTTTTTTCTTGCTTCAGTATAACAGTCTTATCCATTCATTCATCCATCTTATTAATAACATGATGTCCCTTATCGTACCTTACCCTGGTGCAATTAGTGTGGCTATTATCGATCTTTAAGTTCTTTTTGTTTAAGTTATTAGTTTTTCATCTTTATCTCCTACTATTTCATTTTTTCCTTCCATTTTATTCTATTTTTTCAGGATTCTTCTATAGCAAAGTATTCATTTTTTTGTTTTTGCCTTTCATTTTTTTTATTTGCTCTCTGTTTCACTGTATGCATTTATACGTTAATATGTTTTTATATTATTTTCCTTCACACCTTTGCTGTTTCACTTTCTTGATTTGGTTTGAGTTTAGAATTATTTCGTAAAACTTAATATTTTTTTTCCAGGCGGAAAAGCTTTTTTTTATTCTTATAATAGTGTGTTCTACCACAATTTTCTCTTTGGTAACATTTTTATCTATTCTGAGTTTGTTTTATTCTTCTCCTCCATTAATTTTAGCTTTTAATCATTTGCTTAATATTTATGCTTTAATATTGCACCACACTTGAACAAAATGTTGTTGTTGTTTAAAATATTAAAGAGACTTTGAAACATGAGAGTTTCTTTCGTCTCTAAACTTGAACAAAATGCTAATACAATAGAACCATACAATAACCATTTGCAAAAGAGTTCGTATCTGAGGAAAATCTGTCAAACTGTGTTTTTACTATCATTTTTAATGCATTCAAATGTCAGTGATTTTCCGGCATTACCGACCAGAAATTCACGACTTCCAGAACGGCACATAAACATGGTAGTGAAAGCGAAATGATTGTTCATAAAACTTGGTCTCATTCTGCGCGAAAGTGTTGGCACTATCTATGTCGGCGAGCCCACATCATCAACGGGTCGGGTGACTCCCATAACTGTCCGCCCGCCAGTCACCATAACCTCCCGCTTCGTAACAGTTTGCCCACAGCTATGAGCCACACATTATATACGCTTCAACACAGCTTACTTCCGGTGTGTATGTGCCGATCCATCCCACCCATTTAACCCCACACGCCCTGCTCGTCCAACTGTTTAACTTGATGTGCCGGGGCCTACAGTTCACTGCCAATCGCTTCCCAGCCACCGGTTACGGCTCATTGACCAGCAGTAGGCAAGCATCCGGAACTGTGTCAGTGGCGGTTGTCAAGAACGATGCTTCGCATCCTCCGATAATATTGATGAAACCACTGGCGTGAGATGAAGCAGGCTCAAGACGTCTTGAACCACTCGCCGTTGCTCGGATGTTCGGTGGGGCTCACGGTCCCCACTAGCATTATGCAATAAACCTCCGTAAGGGCACCGAAGTGGAATGCACTTAGTGTCGGTGTTAGACAAAGCTCTGCGGCAGGTGATTTTGGGTGACATTTTCGCACTTTCGCTTAGCGCCGTGTACGTTCCAGCTTCGGATCATGTTTCGGTGATACTCATCAGACCCGCGCCACGGTTCCTCGACTTCCTGCTGATGCTTCCTGTGTACCGGTCGTGCATGGTCAGTGAAATTATTGTCGCCCTCACTACAACTGTACCGTTCCGTAGTGCTGGAACGTGGAAGTAAATTGGAACACAAAAGCTACTGTACTTCCGAACCGATGCGACTGTATCTGTGGCAGGACAAGGAAGCAAAAAGGGCTTTTGTTTTTCACCTGCCCCGCTGACACCGGTCGGGTGTGCCATAATTGTGGCATTGTTGTTGGAAAATGCAATTTTCTTCTTTATCAGCTGAGCGCATCACACCGTGCGCGTGTAATGGGTGCTGTTGCTCTTTTACTCTCAGCCTGCGCGGTTGTGCAATACGGGCGTGTATTGGTGTGTATGTTTGCTTTTCACTATCTATCGATCATTAACACACCACGATGACAAATCGCACACGGGAACGAGTTCATTGTGATAAACTGTTTAAACAGAAATGGGTTGTTTGTATATAGGGATTTGTTGTAATTAAGCAGGGAAAAGTTATTTAAACAGTATAATCAAAAATAGTTTATTGTAAGGCACAATATTAAAATTAAATTAAAAAATTAAATGAGACTTTCAGTTGGCTCATTTAACATTTTTCAAGAAAATTTTCGTATAAAATTCACAATGTTTTATTGAAATTGAATATTCTGCCCTTTTCTTTGGTAGGTTAGTTTATTTGTTTGCTATCACTTTCTTTCACCTCAACCTTTCTTTCAAAGTTTATGAACTTGCATATTTTCTTCTATATTGATTTTTTATTGAAACAATCAACTTATTTTTGTATATTTTTTCAAAAGCTTCTTCGAGCAACATATTTCTTTGGCGATTTATAAACAATACCCGACTAAAGGCAACGTTCATAAACATAAATGAAATTATTAAAAAAAATCCACTAGGCGCTTAAAATTAGGGTAAAAAAAGAACTAGGAATCAAATAACAATGCGCTCAGTTACATCTGCAACCAGACGATGACGGCGATAGTTAAACAACCATTGTACACGCACTGAAGCGAACCGCAACGAAAATGCCAACTGAAAACGGTGTGTACAGACGAGGTGATAAATAAACCAACACAATCCCGTACGCACCGCAGTCCCATCGAGCACTCATGACGCGCACGTAGTTGAAAGATGTTTTCTGTTTAAAGTTAACGTGTGTTTTAGTGGTAGACCTTCCGGCAATTGCATGAAGTGAACGACATTTACGTTTAGAAGTTGAGCTTGAGAACTTGAGTTTGTGTTGAGAACGTTGTTTAAGCAGTGCAGCATCATGTCGGTTGCAGTGTGTCGTGTTACGGGTGATGATTTCCATAAGAAATTCGTACTGGTGGCTCTAGTGCAGATGCTAGTGTTTCATCTATTAGTGCAACAGACCGAGGCAAACATGTCGGAGCAAGAGTTCCGATCGGCAAGATCGCTTGCCAGCAGGCAGATTGCAAATCGACGGGATACACGATGTAAGAACCAGCAACGCTTTTATGCACGCTCAATCGGCTTAGTGTTATGCGGAAGAATTCACAACACACACTTACAGAAATTAATTCAATCTAAAGTGTTATCTCCACCCAAAAATCTGGTGCTAAAAAGAGAATGATGTTGAAATATGTGCATAAACTCCCTTTATATGCTTCCTCACGTACAAACCCACACACACACCGAGGGCTGAGAGTGATGGACAAACACAGAGTCAAGGATGATTAATGCGGACATTATCCTTTCGGCCCCGAAGCAATGCGTCGGATAGCAATCGCCGCCAGCACTAGGCGCAGTTTCGGAAGGACTTGCTAACTGTGCCACTTGACACATAACCCCGGACATGGTGGCGCTAGTGTCTGACGAAACGCCACGAACGGTGACCAAGGGACAGAGCCCGGGACAGGCGTCCTTGGCATATTCGATGAATGACTTTATCTACTACCCTCGTACATCCGGTCAATGTAATCAAGACTAAAACAGTCTCGTACGCAGCGTGTTGGTGCAGGTTTCTCGTAGCCGATGGGAGTGCTCTCTAGTCGATCACGCTTTAAACGCTTTCGGTTACGTATTGCAAACACGTCCCTGTTTGGCTGCCATTTTGCCAAACATCCATCGGGTGAAGAATGAACGGAATTAGAGGGGGGTGCAAAAAAAAAAACACGAAACGAAAGGACATTCTCATCCCACCAGGCACGCGTCTTGTTTGTGGAAGTTATTTTCGGTACGAGCTTTCACTCAACCGCACGTGAAGGGTGTGAAAGGATCGAATTCGGCGAGCTACTGCACGCTGAAAGCACTTCTTCTTCAATATTCATAACTCGCCCGGTCTCTACAGCATCGAAGAGAGAGAACGAGAAAGAATGTGAGAAGCTTGCCGTTTCTTCATTAAACGCAAGGCACACACACACCAAGTTCGACCAGGAACTGGAGGATTGGGGCCTCGACAGTTCAGTAACATATTTTCGACTTGCCAACATGTACATGCTACCAGTTGTTACTGCTCGTATCTCTTTCCCTCAAGCCGCAGCTGAGGCGCATTCTTTAGCGAAGGTAACGAAACAACAACAAAAAATCAACTTGCCATTTACTGCTTCCACTGGGGCACTGAGAGCCTGCGAAATGGACCGGCAGCAGCTTCGTCTGGCAGGGATTGGTTCAAATTTAATTAACTAAACAACGCTGGCCCCGCTGAACCATGGTTCATGGTACATGTATCGTTCACTTAACGCAACGACTCCAATTCACTCCACCGGTCGGGATCAGCGGGACGTGCGCTTTTAAAGCTCTCCGCCCAAATCCCTACATTTGCACGAAACTGAACGTCTTGCTGGAGCGACCTCGAGCAGCAGAAAGCCACAGGAAAATCTACCCCCCCGTCCCGGACTGTTCCCCCCGGATCCACCGTTTTGGTGGATTTGGTTTTGAATATTAAAAAGTTCATTTTGATGCTATCCTATCATGCCACTACCATCCGGCCTTTTATACATCTGCATCGGAAGGTTAGGGAAGGCTTCAAACGCAGCGCTGCCGGATCAGTGATAAACGATGCGCGAGGAACGATGGTGGTGGTGGGGTTTTTTTTGCGCTATTTTCCGACGTCCGTACAAAGCTCCGGCCGGCAGTCGGAGATAAGCAGGCGGTTTTTTCTGCGTAATTGAATCGTACGTACGCCCCAGATGGAGCAAATCGTACGGATTCTGGTGATGAAATGAGTGGATCATATTTGAATCCAATATCTTACGGGCGTTGCCTTTTATTGCTATTTGGAATTTGGAGGGAAAATCTTTCTCAGTGATGCATTGTTTTAATAAGTAGAATTTCTTTCCCGTTATTGTAATTACTTGAGGTTTAGTTTAGTGATGTAGACATCCAAATAAACGTAATAATTTTTATTATAATTGAACAATATTTCTGCAGATAATTATGAAAACAATTCCTAAACGCTACGGCTACGCAATCATTGTGGCGCATGGCGGCTTTTCGTGTCCAAAACAAACAAAACAACAACAAAAAAACACATGCAATTAAGAGTGCGGAATTCGGGTCAATGCTTTCATTATTCCCTGCACATCTTCCGCTTCGATAGCGTTTGGCTGTCATTAGTCAAACCTTTTCACTTCCGACACACACAAACACACAGCCCATGCTATCACAGTGCTGCGATCGCCCTCTGGTGGAAATTTGCTAAACCTGCACATAAATGACTGCTCAACCGGTAAGCCGGATGTACTAAGCTTTCCTCGCCATTTCCACAGTTTTACCAATATTTACCGTGTACCAGTGGGGTCAAGGACTGTGCTCGGCCGCATCCGGTGAGTATGGATCCTGTCAGCCCAACAACGAGTGCGTGCTGCGCGGTGGCATCCCGGCCGGTCCCTGTGCCGGTGGTTATGGGACGTGCTGTATCTGTGAGTATTGTGCAAACCGGGTCGGTAGCCATCAGGAGTGCACGGGCTTTATTCCAACGTTCCGTTTTTCCCACAGTTATGGCATCGTGCGGTGGTGTGGTGCGTGAGAACGGTACCTACTTCGTCAACCCGAACCATCCGGACAGTACCGATGGGACCGGTAGCTGCCAGCTGACCATCTTGAAGATGCATCCGGACATTTGTCAGATACGGCTGGACTTTGATCACTTCTCGCTGAACGGGCCGGAGATCGTGAATCACATCTGCAACACGGACCAGTTTCTTGTGTCTGGTGGGAGTCCTGCTCCGACGATCTGTGGCAGTGCTACGGGAGAGCACAGTAAGTAGCTTTCGTTCGCAGTCAGGGTCTAGTTGCTATTCCAAGTCTCAACTTCAGTTTGTACATAGAGACTTTATTGTATTAGAGATCTCTGTTCCAAATATAGATGCTCTGTTCATAGTGACTATAAATCAACAATAACCTCTATTAAAACAGGTCATAAGCCATTTTAGACGTATTGTGTGATTAATCAGCTCTCTTGGGATTTGATCCGAATCTAAACATTGCTTAGATTGATTTTGACCTTCAGCTGACCTTAGACCAATTGTTGTTCTTTATAATAAATCACATAAACGTTCTATGTTATGTCTTTGTCAGAAAGGAACTAAAATGTATCTTAACTTTTGCATTCTTAAAATATCTAAGATTTACCGAGAGCTTCAGAGTTAATAACATTCAGATGTCAAATTGGAGTAATGGCACCAGAACTGATGCCTATTGTTACGCTTGTCTAGTCATCTTTTAGGCTAAAGATTGGTGGAAAAGTTAACAGGCAGTTTCAATGTACTGTAAAATTGTTGATTATTTTAGACGACATTTTTTGAACATCATCAAGGCCAAGAATGACTTCACTCAAGCAGCGATGAGATGAGATATAAAGGTGAAGTTAATTAGGTCTTACAGTGGACCACAGCAAAATTGTACAATAATGCATAGAATAGCTCAACCATTTGATGGAAAACAACAAATACCTCGAGAAATCTTCGATGTTTGGAATGATGATTTGTTCGAATGTCCTATACACAGAGCAAAGCATTAAAATTTAATATCAAGAAAAGTTTCAGTAGGTTTGAAAGCTGGGGACCAGCAATTATATAAGAAGCAGTTTAATTACATCAACCCATCACAACAGTTTCGTTGTTAAGATAGTAGCATTACTGATTGCGTTGCAATCATGCACACCTAAGCTTAAGCTTCTCACATCCACGCCTTCCATTTCCAGTGTACATCGATGCTGGAATGGGTCAAAGCAACCCCATCATACTGACCGTCATCACGAGCGGGCCCAGCTTCCCCCGTTCCTGGCGCGTGCGAATATCGCAGATCCCTTGCGGTGCCATTGCGAAAGCGGACCAAGGATGTCTCCAGTACCACACGGGCGTGAGCGGACGCGTGAGGAGCTTCAACTTCGATCCCATCAACGGACGTCAGCTGTCGAACCAGGACTACAGCATTTGCATCCGGACGGAGCGCAATTTCTGCAGCATCCAGTACACGGCCTGTCCGGCCGCGATGCCCGGCAACCGGTCCCGGACGTTCACGCTGTCGGGCAACAGTAACAGCATCGTGCAGGCGATGGTTGGCGGCGGCACGCAAGGCACACCCAACTCCTGCACGAACGACTGGCTGATGGTGCCGTGTGCCAAGATTGCGGACCGACTGCCGATGGCCAGTACGTGCGAGGACAAGATTTGCGGCGGCACATTCAATGCGGAGGTTAGCTCCGTTGAAAGGACGGTCGTCTCGACGATCCGGCCCTTCCGGTTGGCGTTCCACACCGACTCGATCGAGGCGCCGACCGATGTCGATAACCGTGGCTTCTGTCTCGATTACGTGCAGCAACCGTGCACCAGCAATAAGTGAGAAGGGCTGGAAGCGGCAGCGAGTTTCATTAGCGTGTTAAGTCCTCGTTCCATTTCGGATGTTCGATGTCTGCTTCAATAAACGTACACCAAACACCAAGTTTTTGTACCATTTTCTGTAAAACGAAATGTTTCTTACGAATTTGTTTATTTGAATCTTTTGATCATTTGTCACAATCAGTAGGTGTATGTTTTAATGATGGGATGGGATTGGCGCTGTGTTTCACCTGTGTATTTGATGAGTTCGTAGTTGCACTGGGCAGAACACACGTTTCAGTTGCTTGGTTTTTGTTCTTTTATAGAGATTCTAATGAGTTGTTACCTTCGGCTGATGCTTGTAAACCGCGGACCACGCCATCTCCATAAACTAATACTTGTGTTTGCGTTTCTTCTAAAGTATGACCGCTTCTTAACAATCCGCTTCCATTCCATCCGCTCAACATCGTTAATATATATATATTGTGGTATTTGCCCATTTCCTTCTGTAATATTGTTCGACATTTTCTATGCATAATATAGTTTTGTTTGATTTGATCTGTGTCCATCAACTAGTCAAAACACTCCGAGTGGATCATGAAATTTGTAAGTAACACGAGAAAAATAGTTCATCATCATCTTCGGGACCATACACGGCAATGGAGTCAACTAGGTACGCAACGGGACAACCGAAACCGGTGACAATTGATGTATGTGTGTGTGTGTGTGTATGTGTGCTTGTTTGTAGTGTGTGTGTGTGTGATCTCTTAACTAGATACGCTTCTAATTCCGCCCCATACACCTTCCCAATACCCTCTTCCCCTCCCAGCCACCCCCGGTTGGGCACGTCCCAGACAGCTCACCGGGGAAACCCCGTGAACCGAGCGCTAGCATAAATGCCATCTAACAACGTCTTGCCCATTACTTTTTTGACACTTTCGAGTGAAAGATTGCCCACGGCAGCGTGCAGAGCCCCTTCCCTGGACAGAGTTACGAAGCTGTATTGAACACAGCAATAGTGAAATATTTAGAACATCGAGTTGAAAGTGATCCGTTAAATTCAAAACACCGTCTTTACAAACTTTATCGCACTAAGTATAGAATCTACTGGGTCTTTCTTCTTTCTTTCTTTCTTTTTTTTTGGTTGTTTGTTGTTTGCTCTTTGTTCTACTGTTTTTGATTGATTTTACCTTCTTTGTTGCTGTTGTTACTTTCTTGTGTAAGTGTGTATGTGTGTGTGCACCGGTGGCACTTGTTAACATTAATATAATCAAATAACTAACGTGGTAAAGTGGCTCGTTATACTATCCATTCGTTAAAGTGGTGCTCCCATTCCCTCTCTCTCTGTTTTTTACGTTCTCTTTCTTCTTAGCTGGTTTTTCGGTAAGAATAGAATTTTCTTCTCTTTGGTTCGTTTAATACGGCAATGACAACACTGACTAGGATTAAAAACACGGACCTTTTGGCCGGGCCTGGTTGTAATAACACACGATAAATCGAGGGGAGGAAAAACGGGTGTGTTTAAATGCACATAATTCTACGCTGTGATGTGATGAAGAAAGGGGTAGAAAAGAAGTGATGATGGTGCATTTATTGTTTCCAGGTGTGTTTGTTCGGTTTGTTTGGTTTGTGCTTGTTATCTATCGAATGAAGAAAGAAAGGAACCTATTTCAAACCGATGCATCTATATACGTACTCTACATACACTTGTTTTCTTTACGTTTCTGGTTGGTTGTCTTTTTTATTTGCTCCTTTACTTCTTCTGATGTTTGTTCTTTATTTATCCGATGCATCATTTCTCTCTCTTTCTCTTCTTCTCTCATCAAAGTTGACTTCTGTGTTGAATTCACATTTAACAATGATTGCATTTACCTAAGCTTTGATTTTTTTTTCTTCTCTTTTTTCATTGCTTTCGTCCGCGATACTCTTTACCTCTTAAAGCTTATATCACTTTCAACGAGTTTTGTTCATTTTTTTTTTTGATTTATTGGTCATTTATTTGCATGTACAGTTTGACACCGTTTTGTTTTAGTTCTTTTATTTGTTTTGGGTTTGTTTTCCGTTTTTTTTTGGCGCTGCACGCTTTGACGTAGAAGAAAATTAACATCTTTACATGATTTTTTGTTTGTTTGTTTGTTTGCCAGTGTAAACTTCTGAACCGGAACGTTCGGAAAATTACATTTTGACTATCTAACCGTCACTGGGGGTTGAACGTCCACACGTAAGCTACATCAATGTGGCAATGTATGCGCTCAAGGGTAACTCATACGAGAGCTGATGAGGCGATGAATTACTCAATCGTTTATGGAACGCAAGCCAACAGTTAAGGTGATCCAAAGCATATTTGGTTCTTTTTATTTTTTAATACGTGCAACACAAAACAAACACACGCTACTAGCCGTGATGAGTACATGACAGGCAGGGGACTAACTCAGTGGTTGGTGACCAACTACCTTCCTCATTGCGATTGCTTCATTATTAGATAATCAGGTGCGTCAGGATGAATGATATGATTCACTACTTTATCTAAACGTGGTGCACGCTAGGGAAATACTGTTAAGATTTTTCGTGTGCCATTTTTAGTACACTGTGTGCTTTTAGTACAAAACCAGGCAATTACTTAAACGTTAGGAAATTAGTAGGAAATTTCGAGGTTCAAGGATTGTTTCCGGTAAAGCTTAATGGCAATCCAATGTTCCTCATATTGGAGGATGTGTCTGGATCAAAACGGAAAATATTTCCATAAATTGTGCTGT
This sequence comes from Anopheles marshallii, assembly GCF_943734725.1. Taxonomy (NCBI): domain Eukaryota; kingdom Metazoa; phylum Arthropoda; class Insecta; order Diptera; family Culicidae; genus Anopheles; species Anopheles marshallii. Next base: position 69,892,840 of record NC_071327.1, read on the forward strand.
GCATAAATTAATGCGCTTGTTTACATCGCAAACTCCAAACGTACAGCAATAAAAAAAAAACATCTCAACGCCATGGTCTTAAGTGCACCGTTTTGTATGTTTGTTGGGCATTTTTTTTTGTCGATCGCAACCGGACCCTATTGAGCGTGTGTTCATCCACGACTTGGTAATAACACAAAAAAAGATCCCCTACCAAATCCTTTACCTTTCTTCCTATATTTCGCTTCCGAACATCCCTTCATAAAATGGTTGCATGATAGATGAAAAAGTTTAGGCCGGGCCGACCTGCCACAGCGTGCCGCCTGCCAAAACGGGAAATGGATGCTTAAAAATTCATCCATTTTACCAACAACTTCACTTGCGCCCATTTCCACGTTTGGGACCTTTTTTTTGGTTCGGGTTGCCCTCACACTCAAAAACAAAACCGAGTGCCCTCGCTGGTAAGTACGACCCTACGAGAAGGGTTTAGCACTTTTTTGGGATGGAATTGCAAAACGGGACCAACTCATTGGAGCACTTCGCCCTCGGTGGACGATCAAAGCACACCGCCCTTATCGATACTCGTACGCCACGGGGTCGGAATATACCGAAGCTCAAGCAGCTTCATCGATTGCTAGAAAGGACTCCACCACGAGGACGTCGTGGAAAACGGAGCTGGAACAATTTGGCAAAAGTTATATTAAAAACTTTAACAAGCCTCCAAGGACCGGGGCTGAGGAGGACTTCTCCTTCTCCTAGTAAGCGCCTTTCGGAGACAGTTTCGAACAACCCGAAAATGTTCAAAACCGTTTCGAAGCGGAACAAAGACCGAAAAGCAGTCGACAACAAACGGTTTTCCATTTCCCATTCCAATCCCCCGTTTTGCGCCGTGTGACTCCAGCTTGACTTTTGTTTCCCAATCATTGCGATTGCTTCTTTGCAAGGTTGTTTCATTCAACTTTACAATTGGGTTATGGATTTTGGGGCTGTATGTTTCTTTTATCGTGGCCAGAAATCGTTTGCCATTCATTCGATAGAATAAAGAAAAAAGCGGGCACAGAATTCGCTTTTGCCATTGTTAATTCGCATATCATTAGATGTCGACTTTGGTCGCTTTTGTGTGCCGGCGTCCTACGCAATGGCTTTGATTTTATTCATCATTTTGGAGATGTATTTCTTCGTGCTGCTTTGTCTACAATCCATCCACTGTCCCTTTGGTAGGTGTGAAAGACGTCAGATTGTTGGGACATTTACTGGTACTAAATAAACCTTCCCATCAACGTGATACTAAGCAAGCGCGCAGTGTAAAACAATCAATATCCATTCCATTGAAAGGTTTTGAGGTGGTAGAAGAGATGTTTAAAAAAGCTACCAGCTGCTCTCCTCTTTTGTGTAAACAAATGTGCTATTGTTAATGTTGGCCGCACGTGCGGTTGTGATGGAATGAACGGCAAAAAGAAGCTGCAACAATGTGACAATGCGATGGTTGAGCGCGGCTGGATGTGACTGGAGCACTCAATGGGATGAGTTCGGCACTACGAATGACGATGCCGGGGCTTACGCATTCGGCACGAACGCCTCTTTCGACTTCATGAAGTACGTCAGTATATCGATCGGTAGCGGAAACACGATGGTCGAGTTCTTCTCCGCCGAGATGGTGTTTAGCGTTTGGAGGTAGCGTAGCTGCAGTGCCGCCGGTGAGTCACCGATCACCTCCGACGCTTCCCGGAGCGCTCGGGACGCCTTCTGCTCACCCTCAGCCGCAATTACCTTGGCGCGGGCTTCACGGGCGGCTTCCGCCTCGGCCGCCATCGCACGCTGCAGCTGAACTGGCAGGCGCACGTCCTTGCTGTAGGTTGGTGGATTAAATCATGCAAGAAACAAATAGCATTGACGATCGAAGTTCCAATGCTTTGGGGGAAAAAAGCTCCTGCCAGTAGGGATGTTGGATACTTACATCTCGACGCGCTCCACCTTAATGCCCCAGGCTTCGGTCGCTTCGTCCAGCGAGAGCTGCATGCTGCCCGAGATTGTCATCCGCTCGCTGAGAATTTCGTGCAGATGCCGGGTGCCCATCGTGTTCCGGAGCGTGGTCTGGGCCAGCAGGCGGGTCGAGTGATGCGCATTCTCGACATTCGCAATCGAGACGGTGGCGTTCGACACACGATAGTACACGACGGCATCCACCGACACGGTGACGCTGTCCTTCGTCAAGACCTTCCGGAAAAAGCCCATCACAACGGCGAGGATCGCATACCATGCGAGAACACATGCAGGCGAAGATTAAAAGGGAAGATAGAGAATGAGATGCAAGTGTAACATCAGTAAACGAGGTACTTTCCCGATTAGGATCGCCAATCATCATTTATCTGTTCGCATTTACATAGCACCCAAACACAACCCGTCGTGATGTGTGCAACTGTCGCGCTGACTTACCTCTTGCGGTGGTACATCGTACGTTCGCGTTCGCAGATCAACACGCGCGTATGCATCGATGCATGGCAGTATGAAGAAGATACCTGCGATGACACAGAGCGCGAAAGAATGCAAAGGAAAATACAATTAGGGTGTGAACCAATTAATATGCTAAGCACTTCCGGGGGAAAGCGAGAAAAAAAGCCTTCCCCCGTTTTGCTTTATGCTTGCCATCCGTGCCAAACGCTCAAGACATTGGCAAGGGGTGGAAATCTGTTCCGGCTAATTTACCTGGTCCTTTGGCGCCTCCTTGCATCAGACGACCTAATCGGAATATTACGGCACGTTCGTACTCCTGCACGACCTGCGCAAGAAATGGGAAGAACGGTGTCAGGAAACAGAAAATGTGTAATTGCGGAGCATAAATTATTCTTCAACCATCCCAGCGACTGGACTGGCGAGAGGTACCGATGGAGAATGGGGTTTCTTTAATTCAAGATGTGTTGTAAATTAATAAACGGCGCAATTAGCCCTCGAAATGAAAGCAGTTGTAAGGATATTTTGTGAATAGTTGTAATACTTTGCATTTCTAGTTCTTAAGCTATATATTCTTTAAACTTTAGATTCATTAATTAATTTATTCCAAGATCATCCATCATCATTCCGGAGTCGTTTTATAGTGCAATAACCACTAGTGGTGGGTTGCAACTATCAGTCTGCTTAGAGCCTCCAAGAAATTCAAGTCGCCTCTGGCTGATGTAATTAGTAAACGATGGTAAAACAGAACCTCACTTTTTTGTCCAGTAATATTACTCAGTAAAAGAGGGAATAGGGGCGTCTAATATGACTGCTGCTACAGTGGATTGGAAATTGGATATGACGCATAGAACTACCTTTAGCTGAGTACTGAACTGAACCGATCACGATCTGGGAGACAATGTAAACTTTAGCTTGGAAAATTTACTCAAGTTTCTAGGTGAGGTAGCATTCTTAATAATTTGGAACTACTCTTCAAGATGTACGTTGTAACAAGAATTGATCTCGGACAGAAATGACAAGTGTCTGGCTACTGATAGCTAGAGACTTGCCACACTTCTTGATATTCCTCTAGACTTGACTTCAATAAGTAGTTGTCCTCTAAAACACGGCTATTTAGACGAATCTGAAGACGAGTTTTCTTGAGCAAGACTAATTAATGATTTTTCAGAACGAGAGATGAGTTGGCAACCAATACGCAAGAACTGACCTATTAGCAGTGCCTGTTTGTTTATGATTGAAACATAAAGCCCGAGACCTCCAAGGTTCCAGGGCAAGGGTAGTTGATTGAGAGACACACATGTTTGTGACATCTTTTCAAATTTCAAAGCAATAAGCCAAGAGTATGGAAGTTCTTTCGCTCCCATTTCTCCATTATAATCCGTAGTCAAGAAATCATCTGAACTTATTTTCCAATAAAATGTGTTCAATATCTAATAGGTGTTCAAGTGCCTCTGTGAACTTTCTAGTTTCGTGGTGAGAAATAGCAAACAAGGCAACAAAAGTTGCACAGAAAGCGGATCAACCTGACAAACAGGCCGTAGAATGCGTATAAGAGAAGCAAGAGTTCCACGTTCTGCAACCCAAATTAAGGTCCAATACCTATAACTAATAAAAATGACAATTTGATTGCTTTAAACGAATTGTTTTAAGATTCATCTGTTTCCTCCTTCAATGGGCTGTAGTTTTGAAAATAAAAACAGGAGTTTCAGGAGCAAGAAAAGTTCACTATTTGTATTCTGTCTTTACTTCTACCCAATTAATCAATTCCCATGTTACAAATATACCCAAGCGATAAACATGCCCAAATGACATAACAACTCCTATTAATGAACATTACATCATAAAATAGCAAACAATCAAAATAACAAAGCGTTTGCCATAAAATGACTCTCATATAATGGTGGAAATATTTGTCCCTTCTTGAATGTCCACCAAATTGCTGATGAATTTGCCTTTCCATTCTGCAAATCGTTGAATGAATTCTATAGAAACAGTGTTAAAAGCTTCCCTGGAATATCATTTTGGATTCATGCTGTTGTGTAGTTCAAATTACTGGAATCAATCAATGATGAAAATCCGATTACACCACACCTTCTAGGGTGTGGATAGACAATTCTTCGAAATGTTACTATCACAAAGCGATCAAAGCTTTAATGTAGTTTAATCCTTAGCAAATGCTACGAATGAATTCGATCTCGCTTTATTCCATCAGATGATCAGCTGTCTATTTCTTCAATGTCAAAAAGCTCCGTGAATAACGAATGCACATTTAAATATTTTTTTTTGTCAAAAATTCCATTCCATATCATCGTTAACACAGCATTTCTTCCCTTCCCCAAGTGGATTTCTTGTGATTGCAACCACATTCAACTTATTCTTCCATTCATTGCCATTTTTAACCCCACCATTATTCTGCGACCCATCTTTTTTTCTCATTCATGCTGCCGTATCATTCATCTTAAGTCAATAAATCTGTTGCACAATCAGCCACCATTTCCCGCCCCCCCCCCCCCCACACACACACACACACACACACATATTGCCATTGCCGGCACAATGATGTCGTTTCCGCTCGGGCGCACCCGGTCGGCATTTTATTCGCGTGCATTATGCGCGCCCATAAAGCATCCGTTGTTTTCTTTGCTTTCCTTCCGGCTCGTGCGGAACTACACCATCGGGCGCCGGGAGTGGTGTTTTTTTTTTTTTGGGGCCGAAATTGTTTGCCGAGGCTCGGGTATTTTCATATTCACATCGTCCGTCACTTTATTTAAGTTCACACTTCATTTAGCCAGTCCACCCGTTTGCAACTCCCTTCGGTTTTGCAACACTCCCGGCGTTTGGTTTGGCTAGAGCGAAGTGGAACCTTTCCACGGTCGGGAAAATAGATGTGAGCACTCAACGTGAGAGCAATTTCCCGCTAGTTTTCCACCGTGAGGATGGTTTTGTGGTTAACACGGTTCCGCAGAGATAGCACGCATACGTGTGACTGTGTATTTTCACGCGTGTTGGGAAATGGCTGTGGCTGTTTGTGTGTGTGTGTGTGTGTATAGCAATATGCAAACAGCGTGGAAGCCTGTATAAGGACGGAAAATTTAAATTTGATTCCCTTCGCTTCCCCGATTCCCCCGAGTCGGTCGCCACTCGCCAGAAGTCGTCGCTGTTGGAATGATAGTTGGGAAATTTGGTCGAAATTTGTTGAAGCCGTTTCCTCCGTTCTTACCTTGAAGCAGACGAGCAGGCTGAACGGCATCGTCAGGACGACGAGCACCCAGGATAGAAATATCAGGATACGGCCACAGGTCGATGCTTCGCCGTTCGTGTCATCCTCGGCTGGAAGAAAGTACAAGCACAGTGTGAGTCAACTGGCAAAAGGGCTGACAAGGCGAGAATAACGTCGATACAAAGAACGAAAGATAGGTTAAGAAGTGGTACGCAACAGCACATAAGATTTCACAGCTGGCAACCGGTTTCGGTGGCGCAACGCACGGGCTGGTGTGGCGTTGGCACCCGTACACGCAAAGTGAAAAACTTTTATTAGATTTTCCACCATCCATTGGCAGTAGCCTAGCGTGGTTGTTCTTGCTCGGGCAAAAAGTTTTAACACGTGGCAGGATCTCACCATGCGACTTTTTCTTTCCCTTTTTTCTGCCACTCAGCCCATTTCGGGCGGGTAATTGCTACAAGGCTACGGTGGCTCACACCCGGCCCGTCACGTTGCTGGTACGCAAAATGGTCGCATGTGTGACAAGTGTTTTACATTCGATAAAGCTCGGCAGGGTGTAACATGTTGCGCCGAATTTACAATCGGTCACTTCTAGTTGATTGGATCTATCGCACCAGCTAGAGACACGCTTGAATTACATTTGTTTCCAACACAAATAACAGTTTGCAAGTTTAAATAGCTTCTTCAATAACGGCTGGAGCGTACCAGAGCAATGTAAAAACATTATGCTTAATAAGGTTGCATGAAAATGTATGAAGATTTGGTTCATTATCACGTATTTTAGGTTATATTTTTTATTTAAGATATGGAAAAGATATTAAAAAAAGTCCAACTATCTGATCGTCCTTTTGATTGCATAGATTTAGGCGTAGAAGGACGTGCTAGGGTCGGATCGCTCTTTGTGTCGCAACCATAACAAACAATTGGTATTATAAATAATATTGAACATCCATTTTTTAACCAAAACGTATTCATTAACATCTTATAAATATTAGCTATGAATAATAATTGTTCTACAAAAGTTGGCAAACATTGTTTAGGCAAACTCAGAATAGAATATGTTTTAGTTGTTAGTAGACAAAAACTAATAAAATACCATTTTTTTGTTGCAAATAGTTCATTTTCTGTTAAGTAAATCGATATTCCAAATAAATAATTGAAAATATTTTATTGATCAAATTATTGTGAAATTGTTGGTATGGAAGTTTAAAAATACTTATTATTATTAGTTTAATTATTATTGTCTTGAGTTATATGCATAATTTGTTGCTATAAATTAGTTATTAACATTACTAAATTTAAACTATAAATGTATCGAATAATTATAATATTGATCGTCCGTTTTAGGTGCAATCCAAACAGCCATTTGACCCTAGCGCAGTTTGTACATTTTTTTGTATGTAACCAACCACGAGGTGGACGCTTTATAATATTTTACCAAACTGTTTTCTACAAAACATGGAAACGGAAAAGAAACAAAAACCAAATCTTGGCTATTTTATTTTTAATTCACAGAACCCAACGTGCTCTATTCACTTTAATCCTCCGTGTTGAAGGTTAAAACGTTGTGTTTTAAATTGAGCAAAAATGACAGTTTTAACATTGAAACAGGAACAAATTAAACACTAATTTCTATTAAATATGACTATTACAGCAAATCATTGCTGATCCCCGTTTGCACATTGCTAAAAACTTTCTACTATCTACGTATCGTTAACAGTACGCTTTAAAGGGAATCTATTTAAAAGGAATCGACGGTAATAATGGCATTGTCTTTTTTCTCGCTCTCTCACACTTCCTCTCATCTTTTTTGCTTCTTTTATAACAACTTCCATTCCTAGATCACACCGTACACACCCATAATTCATTGTCAAACAAAACCAAAAGCAAACATCAACCCCGGAATTGAAACTTTTTACGCCTTCCTTACTGTACAACAGTAAATCACTCCTGAAAGTATGCAGCCCGCAGCTCAAAGCGGAGTTTTTTATCCATCACGGCTTTGTTTAGCTGTGTAGGTGTGTGTGTTAGTGTGGGCTATGACGAAAAGTTGAGCACCACAGTTGCTGTTGCAGAAAAGTGGATTTATGTTGAGGCCAGCACCTTCCACCACCCACCACCTGCCATACCTTCCTGCTCGCCTTAATCTACGATATTATGGCAAACCACCGAAAAACGTTTGTTTGCATAGACACCGTTTGCATCAGTCGGCCAGTGTCGATTCATATCACCATTTCCATTTGGCCGGGATCCGACAGTGAGAAACTTTCACGCGATACAGCTTGCTTGCTGGTGTGTGTGTGTGTGTTTTGTGACTTAACGACAAGGAATCGGCCAGCTTTAACGTCCAGAAGCTGGATAGAAAAGTTGCCACCAAGATAAACAGAGTTTAATTTCCAAAGTAAAGGAAAGTGCTGTCGCGCCTGTAGTCGCCCATTGATGGTCGTTAGCAGTACGCTCACTGATACATAAGCATAGGGGCAATGATGTCCGTGGCAAATGAAGTTTCAAAGACTAATGAAAACAAAAACCCACAAAAGCACCGTCAATCTAATGTCGGGCGAGACAATTAAAATTTCGACAAATAATCTCAATCCACTTCAAAGGATCTTCTACGTCAAGCACGTCTTTTCCTGACCAATCGGCAAAGATGCGAAGGTCACGGCCCGGGAATCTTTAATACAAAAATAAAAGAAATCTCCGTGCTTGAGCAGTGCCGTTGAAAGATAAATTCGCCGACAGCAAAAATGTTTCACGGTGAATTAAATGAAATACTTTATCCATCGTTCCTTTCGCCATTCACCGACGTGCCCGTCTTGAAAGGCATTCGTTTAACGAGCAGCTACGACCGAGGGTACGATATTACCCAGTGCAAAAATGGAACAAACCGCTCCGGTGTATATATCTCGTCATTGCTTTCTAAAAACGCGCCGAGAGCAATAACGAGATCATACCGTAAAGTTTCATAAAAGGCTCAAAATTGAGCCCCGGACGGCGGAAGTGAACTCGCTCTTCGCGAATAGTCTGAAACGGCGATCATCAACCCCCTAGACGTAAGAACGGGGAGTTTATTTGGCAGAAAAAGGTCGTTGTGCAAAGCTGCAATTAACTTACGCCACGAATTTTACTACCTGTGCCCGGGAAATGACTATCACAAATGGTGTAATTTACTGTCAATTACGCTGTGCCGAAAGGCAACAACCTTTGGATGCAAGCAATTGATATTTTCACAACAATTGCTCGGTTAGGTGTGTGAGGAAGTTGCTCCGCTTTAAGAGACTTTTGATTTGATAAAATGAATAATTTAATGCTGTGCGCTTGGCATTTTTATTTGAATTAGATTTCATTCATATTCATATGTTTTGTATTTAAAGAATCATTTTGAAATTAGACAAAACATGTAAAAGATACATTAAGAACTTAATTTATGTGTAAAAAAAGTTATGAAAATGCATAATTTATTAGGAGAATAATTGGAATTGAAGTTTTTTTTTATAAATTTAATCATCATCTTGTAATAATTCAATAATTTTACGCCATATAATAAGAATAATTGGGAAAAATTTTGGTGCAGTGGTATCGAAATACACATAGATAAAATTGTCACTTAACACACGGAATTTGGACACTTAATTTTGGGGGTTAACTACAAACTACCATGCAAAAATCACCACGAAAGGTCGAAAACGTATAAGATGAACTAACTCAAACCAAAACTCAAAAATTTAAAACTCAAAGTGAATCAATCGAAAGAACAATTTCCATTTCGAATGGGACATTTAGAGGGAAATTGCGTCACAACGGATGAAAAAAAATAAACAACACAAGATATCGTTGTGGTGGTTGTCATGCATAAACCACCAAAAAAACAAAATGTTCACGCTGGTTTTCACTGGTGCTATAAACTAGTATAAGTGTGCTGATTATATACGGATGGAGTCGATCAAACGTTCGTTCGGTTACGGGTAAGAGCGGTGGTTATAAAAGTGTGAATGAGGACACGGTTTATGCAAGAAAACGGGGCAGGCTTAAAAGGGACATAATGTGTATATATATGCAAGGATTCGAAAGAGAACAATAAGATGAACAAGAAGAGTGGAATCAACCAAGTTACTATTGCAAAAAAACGTGTCTACTTGAACTGCGAGTAATAAGACGGTCTACGTACTTCCTGCAGGATCGTTCGTTAGCGCGAGACAATGCGAATTTGTTGCCAATGTCGGAAGTGATCGAAGAGCGGACCGGAAGATAAACGATGATTAGATCCGAGCGGTGCCGATCGATGGTCGCGGGATGAAGATTTTGGTTTTTGTGACGATGAATTTGGACCAGAATGGTTTGTGTTCATCCATGTGCGCACCGCTCTCCATCCCCCACACCCACGGACACAATCACACCCAGAGAGAGAAGCACACACCCACGTCAGACACCGTCGGACATTTGCAGCGAGATGAGAAGAAATTCCAAGACACAAACCCCAGAAGTTGCGGGGTGGGGTGGAGGGTTTTTTTTTTGCGGGTGACAGGGAGAGAAAAGAGAAGAATCGAAACAATGTTGGAAAGAATTTCGGTACCGAAGCAGGACGAGCCGAAACACTGAAGCGTCTGACAGGCTTTGTTTCAATCGGCCAGGCTCCACGCAAACCGTCCACCATCGGCTGTCACACCACTTACCGTAGAGCAAGAGAGAGTTTTTCATTTTAACATCTAAAAAAATAAAACATTATGCAGAACATGAAAAGATGAGTTAGTTTTGGATGGAAATTTTGGCGGTACAACAATTTAGTGGTTGTCGGTTCGATTTTCGGTACGGTTGGAATTTATTTAAAAAATATAAACGGTTATGGATGGAAGCGGTTCACGGATTTAGTTGTATTCGAATAGAGTAGTCAAATTAGGTTTGTGGGGTGGTATGTAGTTTTGTTACCATGATTGTACAGTGTGGATGTTTGTTTGGGTGTACACATGAGGTTGCAAATAGTAAAAGAACATAAATCGACCAATTATAGCACATTAAATCAACGGTTGACTTTACTTCAAATCTGCTATAATAACAAAATGCTTGTACAATTGTAGCTAAATTCACATTAACATATTCATGTATTTGCCAGTAATAGCACGGACTTTGAATAGAAAATCTCAAAAACTACAACTATCACATCGTGAAAAAGAGCATATCGTGAAATTTAACGACCCGCTGGGGTTTTGAAACCATTTGCTATAAACCATATCGTGTCGCCGGATCGTGACTCTTTAAAGTCACAGCTTCTCATACAAACAAATAGAACAACATCCTTTATTGTGTGTGTGGCAACATAAAATCCCCACAGAAAAAATAACAATCAGAAAACAACCCAAAAACCCCGCCTGAAAGTGCTGTGTTCCTGCAGAAACAGCAAACATTTGGTTATGGCGCACGGTGCTCGCGCTACACAACCAGCGGGCTTGACTTGGCCCGCATTTCCGTGACTGGGGTGCCAAAGGGGGGGTGAAAATTCCTTTCTCTTTCTGCAAGCTTTATATCTCCTTGCAAGGGCTGGCAGCTTCTTAAGCCACAAAGACTTTATCGGATTGCATTGCCTGGTGAACCACGGATTTCAGCACCAGCTTGCGGCAGTTGCTGCATCTACAAACGCTTCTGCACGGCACAAGAAAAAAAAAACACAGCATGATGCACATACAGACCGGCTCCTGTTAGCGGCTGTATGAATTACTCCCACATATTAGGGTTGTTTGCAAGCACTGTTTATTTGGCATATTTATTTGCCCCATTCCCGTTCAGCCGGGAAGGAGCGTGACTTCGCGGAATGGCAAGCGTTTGCCATTCGGGTGAGATTTGTTTGTGTGTTGCAAATAGATTTTTGTTGCTGCAGCTATTCGTTGTCACATGGGGAATAAGAAGTATTGCAATCGCAATAGGTTTTTAGGTTTTAATAGGTCAATTATGTGATGCTTTGTAGTTACTTAGCAAATTACCTGTTGTAAATAACGAAATTTTAGTGCAAATAGAAACTCATCTCAGAAGGAAATATCACATCTCAGAAGTTGTGCATTGATCGCTGAGTGACCATCACAGTGACAGCTTAGTGGAGTCTGACATGAACATTTAGCCGCACATTAAGTCTTATTTCTCTTGGTATCTACTTTCTCTTTGAATTTGTACCTTAAGCTTTACTTTTAAAGTTCCTTTAAAAGCCCCGTGAGAAGCCTTTAAAAAGGTCAACCTAAGTTTTAGTATCTTTATTATGTTTCTCTCTAAATTCTGTGAAGAGTATCGAAAAGTAACTTATGTTGAAAAATATGTTATTTATTTAATTTATTATTGAACTGCATTAATTGCAATTTTCAAACCAAATCCTGAACACCTTGGTATATGGCGAATGGCAACCTTTTTGAAACTTTCTAAGTGTTGCTAAAGCCACCAGCAAAAAAAAACGATTTAACCAACTTCGATTGTATCGCCCACAAGAACTGATATCGATCTTCTTGCAGCAATGTGCCCGATATATCTCACACACGTGACAAACCTAGCGTACGATAAAACCCGACGTAGTGTTCATTGAATAGGTAAATAAATTGCGTTGCACGTTAACAAAAGCATTTCGTATTCCACATTCATTGCCATACAGTTGCCATCTCTGGCTCGTTCATAGGGAGAGCTTTCGAGAGGCTAGTCTTCTATCCGACCGGTGTTATACATCCATTCCTTGGCAGAAAGCATAGCAAAGCACACAATGAAAAGAAACATCCACCCATAGCTTTCAGTCCTTCATTGTAAGTGATCAGCACGGTTCAGTGCAAAAGAAAAACAGTCCTTCCCGTTCGTTTCCTACGTATGAAAAGCCATTTCTCTCGTGCAGCTTCGCCTGATCTCGGTTGCGGGTGAGTGGTACAGCAAATGGAACCAAACAGCAACATCAAGTGTACAGGGCAGAAGGACATGCAAAAAAAACCTTCCAACCGCAACCGATGGAGTTGCTTTATTTGCTTTCTCTTTTCCACTTGCAAGAGCCCCATTTTGCTTTCCCCTCGAAAGTCGGTTGTGAAGAATGTCCAAACAAATATACGCCACACGAAACTACAGGACCCTTTCAAAGTTTTTTTTTTTGCACCCCATTTTGCTGATGATCCTGTTCAGCTGTTCAGTACAATCGCAAATACATATCTCAGACAAGAAAGCATAATTCCATTTTTGAAAACCCGCTCCACATTGTTACGCGCGCAGATTCGAAACGCAAACGAATGTGCGGGGCGAATGATAGTACTTGTGAGAGAAAGCTTTCAGCGTGTGGTTTGGAGAGCGATTCGACACCATTTTGTTCGCTTTCGACGAACAATGTTTTGAACGACTTTTAAAATATTTCTCTGGAAATAGTGTCACACCAAGGTTGATCTTGCAATATACAGTTCCTAACCTCACTAAACGGCATCTTGAAATGTAAATATAGCAAAACAATTAAAGAAATAGTTTAAAGAAAAGATGTATAGCGAAGCAGCAAGTAGTCTACAAGTTCCTTATGGGCTCTGCAAATAAAATCTCTATTAGAAAATATTTTAGTTTCATCAGGAATTACTAAAACTTTTAATATAATGTCGACAATTATGCACTTCTTGCAATTTTGACCAAATTATAAAATGATTAAACAAATAAAGTCAATAATATAAAGTGTATAACATTAATCAAGAATTTCTATTCGTTTAAATGATTATAACTTAGTAGAACATCGTAACTTTATGTATTATTTTCAACAATCAAAATAACTAACGATCGTATACTTATGTTACGCACTGTAGCAGGTCGCTAGGAGATAAAACAAGTGTGCTTTAGTGGCACATACACGCAGAAACTTATACTTCAAGCTATAAATATCAGTTCTATTAGTTTTTCAAACCCTCTTCACAGTACTGAATTCTAAATCAACTCGAAATCATCTAGTCACGGTTCAATTGACAGCAGTTGTTGTTTCCCGCCGAGCACGTCACACCGTCTAATTCCCTTCGTACCGAACGAAACCAAGCCTCCTGCCTTGCGCTGATATGCTTAATGACGATTGTGGTTTGAACAGTCGGAGACACCGTCCTTCACGGGCATGGATTACGTAAATGAAGACGCAATTAAAATGATATTACCCATAGAAATGGTCGTCACGCCGTTACGTCCATTTCGAACCGGCTTGTGGCTTATACCCTTGCGTTGCTCCCTTCGTACCATCGTTTCCAAACATTCGGCAACACTCGCTACCGCTCAAGTGCCATCGACGTTGGGACCATTTGTTCCATCCTCCTGGACGGATCCAGAATACGGACCACCACCACCGACCGAACGTAACGACGAATGAGGGAAATTAATAGGATTCACAAAATCACCGCCCCAAAACAACGCTCTTGTGGGCATTCCTTCCGACGCTGGCGAAGGTCCTTCGTAAAATTCCTTTTTGGGGGGCCGTGGCGATTGTCTTCGAGATCACTTGAAAGGGGCATGCAGCTCCGGGGCCGGCTAATTAGACGGAAGCGAGCAGGCACACCGAACCACGGAAATCTGAATAACGAGAGACACTTTGGGCTATCGTTAGTTGGGAACGGTGTTAGATCGACACGGCGCGATAATGAGACACATTACGTTCTGTATGTGTCGGTGTTGGTGTGTCTCGACCTCCATGGAGCAGATGATGGTAGCAAATGATGGATGGTATGTGCTTGCGGGATAAGCGTTTCCCATTTCGTGGAGATGCCCTTTTTTTTTACGCCACCAGTCTGTTTGCGGGACGAAAATGTGTATTTGTGCAACTGGCAATTATTAAGATAAGAAAGTAGACACCAACCAATATAATTTTCGCTTTTTCGTGACAAAAATACCAATGTGGTGTACTTTAACGTGTTGCAGAACTCCGTCTTACTACACTGAAGTTAACTACTTCACTTGAACTTTGTTCAATTTAAGTCATGCCTTTCCAACAATTCAGCGCTCATTTTTATGCTCAATTTTCCTAATGATGGACAACGAAATAATTATGAAGTTTCGTAGAGCTGGACATGACATAGCACTTGCCCTAGCCATTAATATCACAATCCAACTGCCCATGCGTGATGGATCCATTTACTGGCCTTTGAAACCACACATAACACCAGATAAACCATCCGACAAGAAGATGGAAGAAAAGATATCTGAACTAGCGACTAATCATCGTTTACAGCCTTTCAGTGACGCAAACCGTTTGCTCCAGTTCACGCGGCCTAGCATGTCGGTAGCAACTTTATTACGGCCTTTCACCGCATGCCACACCAATTTCACAACATTGACCACCAGTCAATAATTATACGTTACATGACAAGGCCGTTCCCCACCCAAAGGCTAACTGGTGCGGTGCCGGTAATGGAGTGATTGTGTGCGAAAGACATCAATTAAGCTACTGTCGCCTGTAAGTCTTGTTTTTTTCCTATCGTACCATCACCAGCAGAGCAACGGGCTGAGAATTAGTTCGTTCGCTCGCTGGCCCGCAATTCGGTACCGTTGATCCATGTCCTTATTTTAAACCAATCGTGCGACGCAATCGTTCCACATAACGGGCTGGGTTGATGCCACAATAGCGCTACAATTCCAGTGACGCCCAATAACGATGCATAACGAAGTCCCGATGGTTATCGCGCTCATTCATAATCATTGGCACGGCAACGTTGCTGCCGGTTGCGGTTGCCTGGTACAAAACTTTATCTAGTTGAGGCATAATCGTACCGGAATAACCTTCACAAAGGACCGGAATCTACCGGAGTATGTCCCACCCCAGCCGACTCCCCGTAGCGTCTCGGCCAGGGTATCTCAATGGTTTCTAAAGCGGAACCATTACTTCCACATGCCACGATGTGATCCATCAAATTGGACTACTTTTCTAAATACCACGGCACGCCCCTCCCCCCACAACCAAACCCCTTTTTTGTGGCCGGGGTTCGTTCTATGCACGAACGAACGACTGATGCGAAGATTTCCATTCATCATCGGCAGAAGCCGGAACTGTTTGGTTGGCTCGGTGAAATTTCGATGTGAGAAGAAAAGCGTGGAGCTCATTTTTCTTGCACCCATTTCCCAGCACCGTTTGCTGTTTCGAGCTGTGTGCGTGAAAGCACACACACAAAGCTTGCCCAGCTCGGCTTCCATTTCTACGCCAGTTTGTTCAAGTGCCGAGTGGCACACGGAGCGATAAATCGCTAGCCTGCTGATGAGGAAAATTTAAAATTTTGACATTGTAATTGGTGAAAGTTTCATGATTTATGCGGCGTGTGCAGGAAGCAGAATTGCTGACGCACACAGAGCGGCCTTTACATCGGAAAACTGTGTTCTTACTGCTCCCGTGCTGCTGTTACGGTTTATGTACACCCATTAATCAGTTCGGTTTGCTTAGAAGCGCTGCTTGAACGTTACAATCTCCGCAACGCAGCGCATGGAGACGCCTGGTTATTTGTAGAAAAAATATCACCTCATGGAGACGCCTAGTGGTTTGTATAAAGAAACAGCTCTCCGGTACGACGCTCGGTTGATATGCGCACCGCTTTTGAGTGACTTCATCGATCCTTATGACGCGCGCATGCACACGGTCGAAGTTGCCAAATTGCGGTAATTAGGAAGATTTGAATTAATTACTGGCTAGCTTGAAAAAGCTTGCCCACACGGTAACGTTTCCAACCGCCACCGTCCTGCTCGCCGTAAGAACGAACAAACTTGATGAAGACAAAATGGTTTCGGTGCTACCCAGCATTTCCTCAACATTTCGCTCTGTGCCACTCACATTTACTCGGGACGCACGGTGATGGGGATAATTTAATTAAAGTATGCCTCTCTGCGCTGGTATAGTGTAGCAATGCGGCATCAATGTCTGGACTAAGGCAGCTGCAACCATGTTGAAAAAGCGTTACTGCTTTACATCCGTGGAGCGGTCCCTTTCGTTTGGGTTTCATTTCACGAAATTTGTCAGACTGGTAAATGATTAATTTTTTTTATGGAAGTTGATTTTTATGGAAATGTGTATAATTTAAAGGGTTTCGTAAAATCCACCCAACAAAATCTAATAATAAGGCGCATGATTTATTACGAGTGAAAAACAAATTTTCATCTGGAAAAAGTCCCAATCTAAAATAAGATACTGATATTCAAACTGAGCAAGCTCGAATGAGTGAGCTAAATCTTACTTACGTGTTCTTAAATTAAAATTTCAATAAAAGCCGTCAGAAATCCTTTAGAAGAGAAATTTAAATCACAAAGCGATAGAAATCCCACAAAACTGTAGCTTACGAGTTGAGTCAAATGACTAACTCATGACACTTCCTTACCTATATTAGGCCTATACAAGGGCTTCAAAAATTAGAATATGAGTGGAAATAACAGAAAAACGAGGAATTTCTCTTTTACAAAAGAAGAATAATTTATCAAACACCACTCACAAATGTAGCATTCATTCGTTCTAGCTAGTTGTTATTCCCAACACTGATTGATATTTGCTTCCTACCACTACTACGGATCCCCCATGTACTATAACGTTATGTCATGCGAATTGCCTACTCACAGGCGTCAGCCATGTATTAAGTACTCACCATAAACAATAAATTTAAGAATTATACAAAATCCACTATGCGCTGTTGGATTTCCTACAAATGTGTTTGCTTTTGAGATATTGTTTTCAAATAGTCAACGTTTCTTTTAACTCGTAATGCACTCATCTTGCCGAGTTTAATATTATGTAAAGGATAGGATTTACTACTACGTAAAGAACACCATTTTATTCAAAAGCAGCAAGCAATATTTGCAAGCCCAGCAGGAAATTCAATTGCAAATTCAATTTCAAACCACTGACACACATCCAGGCAGGATTCAGGATTTAATTCAGAAAGACCCACAAATTCACATCTTGGTCCAGCAAAGAAAAATCTCACCACTACTAAGTAAGAAGTGGTACGATGAATAAGAAAACAGATAGCAGAAGAAGCAGAAAAAAACCCACGTCACGTTTTCTATTAGATTTTCCTGCGGTTCTCAATTTCCTTTCACCGTGCGTTACAGCAGTACACCGAACGAAATGTTTGCCAACATGTTCCGTGGCAGCACAAACGTTTCGAAATCACCACGTCTGCACGGGCAAAAGAGGATTTGCCCGTCAGGCATGATCAATCGTAAGCCTGCTTTGTGTGTTACATAATATGACAAGGGATTTGTGGTGTGTGGTGATCATATGAATATTGAAGGCCCAGCACAATCACTCGCTGTGGAGCGCAAACCCCCTAGCTGATCGATAAAGCACAAAGAGGCAGAGCATTTTTACCACCACACACAGGTACGGTGCCGCTGTGGAGCAGAAACAAAACACACGCGCGTTCCACCATCCTTAAATGGCGATCACCTTGGCTACTGTGTCACCAAAACACAGACCGGTGTAGCATCACGCAAATGATAGTCCGCCAATCACCAATCGGGATGGCGACCATTTCATCAAGCATTCAAATGGGGCTCGACTATGACTCACCCGGGCACACTGCAGCCCGCTCCCTCACGGGCAACTCACGCCATCGGCGTATTTCGTTCTTTCCCGTACTCCAACCGAGTGCTACGCGTGCTACAGTGGTGCTACACATACCCGGGTCCGGGCGGTCATTACGCCAACCATGGACCCGAGTGATTTCCTTCGACCGCAAATGATTGGATTTTACGGTACCACCGATGGTAATAAATTGCCTTCATTCGTTTGGCTTGCCCACTTTTAATTGAATTGAACCGATAACGGCAATGCGCTCGAATTCGAATAACTTTCTTTTTTTTTCATACCCCGCGCACCACCAGTTTTCCCCTGCACCGCGTTTGCCATAAATAATGAAAAGCTACTTCCCGCCAAGCACCATCGATAGAATTCGATTGTGACGGGTATGTGCTTTTTTTATTTGACCATTCGCCGATTCTATTTAGATATCCGGTTTGAATCCGTCATCTGGTGCGCTGGTATTTTACGTTCCAGCCAAATGGCAACGATTTATTGAACGAAATTTTATTTCTTTTCGTTAAATCCCGTACTGTGCCATAAATTGTCCCGTTCCATTGACCGCTAATTTCCGGCTCCTCCCAAGTGTAAATGATGTGATAAGTAAGCAGAACGATTTTTCTTCTCGAAACCACTCCACAAATTGCTATTTGTTTTGCATTATAGCAGTGGCATCGTTCAGTGGCTGTGGCATAATTCAAGAGCACTGACGTTGAATAAACATTGTCGACATAAGTCAACAAAAATAACTTCTTTCTTTATTGGTTTCGTTGCTTTAGTTTGTTGGAAATTAGTAGCGGACGTGTGGCGACGTGTCTTCCTGAATTAGACAGTACTTGTTTTAATTTTGACAGAACGTTCAGTTTATTATGATTATGACTTCAACTTCATCGGTTCAATTCTTCGGTCAATGGTTAAATTTCAATTACTCGAACAACAAACCATCTTTTGCTTAGGTAACGGAAGTAGATGCAATCTTGACATATCGTTAGTTCGAGGTTCGTATCGTAAATTCTTTCGTAAATTCTACTGATGTATCTTATTCGTGTCAGCAATGGGGCAGATCATACCAAAAGATAAAAAAACTTAAGCTATTAGCCTATACCTGTCAAATAATCCAGGTACCATGCTGTATCATTATGTGCAGATTTGTGATGGACATGGCATTTTGACTTAAAGAATGACACAAGGGATCATTTTTGCAGAATTACAATTTGACAAATATCGATTATAGTATAAACATTTAACTTTTAATTCGATTCATTTGATACAACACATAAATCTGGTTATTAAAACAATCCTTTTTCAGTGGTTTTCGTTAAAAAATCTTTTTTTACATTTTTCGCCCACGAGAAACATGGCCTAACCTGGCTCAGACCAGCTAGCAAAATTCTTTGTTATGACATTTGTCGAGCTTGGGCTAGCTGTTTCATTAGGAAACTAATCTAATCTTTCTTTCCTAGACTAGCTAAGCCTGGAAACGTCAAAACGCAAACAAAAAAAACTTGCTTAGAATATGATTTCGGCGCACGTTAGTGAAGTCGACACCACAACTTTCAAATATAAACCACATTGGACCTGGATTGACAAGTAGAAATTAGTAGCTCGGGAACTACCAATATTTGGAATGTACAACTAGTCAAAATGAGTTAATAACTTCAAGGTTCCAACGCTTTAAAGTTCAAACCGTGTAGAGACTGTTCAGCAATAACAACATAACAAACGAGTCAAATGTTTATGGTTATCTTTGTTGCCTTTTATCAGCATTATTTTTTTTATTGGTAAACATTTGACGTAACCATTCCACCTCGGATCGAGGTGTGTTTCTTTGTGAATGTAAATTATCTTACTACCGGTGCGATAAGCAACACACCACTTTGCAGATTAAATAGCGTCCACGGCAGAGAGCAACAGTTCCACAGCACCAGCTCAAACACATTTCTGATGAATTATGTTCGCACCGTGCTCTTCGTACTCCTGCTTCGTTATCCACGATTGCTGGAACAGGGGACTTTGGGCGACCATGCATCCACCTGCCCAAACGTTCAAGACGGGATGTTGGGTCGTCACCACCTTGCACTTGTACTTCGACGGCAACAACGCCGTTACCTCCTTCTGCATACGCTCGGCAAATCCATTGAGCGTCGTCGGCCCACCGGCAAGTACAATGTATGCGTACAGCGTTTTACGGATGATTTCCTCACAGATAGCCACACTCTCCACAACTTGCTGCTGCAAGGGTTTGACCTTATGGGGACTTATTAGCGACGGATTAAACAGTACGTCGCCGCATCGGTACCGCTCCTCACCAATCGTGTGGACAGCGCCGTCCGAAGTCTTGTAATCGATATATTTCACCGTTTCCTTTTTCGCATCGGCACTAACCGCACATACTTTTTCCATTATCTCGCGAGCCATTTCTTGGTCTCTTATGTAGAGTGCACGGGACAGATATTCGATCATATCGCACCCAGCCAATTCAGTGAGCCGGATAGCTTCCCTGACCGGTGTGCCTTTGTAGATCGGAACAACACTTGACGTAAAATCGCCAACATTAAGCACGGTTCCGGTGGTACGCCCGCTCCCATACAGTGCCAACGTTGACTGCATCGACACGTAAGTGGCAGGCGTCGAGAACTTTTCGAACATTATTTGAACTGACTTTTCGCGGGTTATGTCCGGGCTGAGAGGCCGGTCGGTGAACAACACTCGGTGATTCTCCGGCGCCACCTTCAGCACATCTTTGAACGCGTGCTCCCAAACACACTCCATTGCATCCCAATCGTACGGTTCGCTTCGTTGCATTGGCCTCTTAAAGCGATCATATGGTTTGCCCGCCACACAACCGACGGTCCGGATCATCGATCCGTCGGCACCTTCAGACAGAAGCACAACGTTTCTAAAAATTCCCGTCGGTTCATCGTCTCCGGTAAAACCGACCTTTAGGGTGTCACATCCATTGTCAATAATAATGGCGGGAGTTTCGTCTACGGACATGCTTACACTTTCGCTTTCCACGAGTGACTACGTGCGACTGAGCGTCCGCTTCACTGCTATCTATAAGCGACCGTAATGTGTAGTTGTAGGGGTCGAACAAGCTTTCGTTGAATGTGTGACTTGCACAGTGTCAACACATCGGTTATCTTCACCACAGAAAAAAAAAACGAAGATAACGATGGTTTGACAACTACAACTTCAAACTTTTCGATAAGCTAATCCGGTGTTTGTTGTACCACGATACGACAGCAATTTTTTCATTGATTCACATCAAAAGGGTTTGTGTTTTGTCGAAATTTGCGAGGGCAGTTTCATAAATCACAAACAAAATGCATAGCTTAAAACTGTATTTTTAATGCTATTTATGGTTGGTTAAGGTAAAAAATTGTAAATTATAATTTAAACAAGTTGCTGCAAGAGTAAATGCTTCAACTCTTCCGATGGTACATTAACAGTGGAAGATTTTTCCATGTGGTAGGGAGCAGCAGGCCTCAAAGTATCGAAGTGTACATGTCAAACCTGCACGAAAATGTATAATAACGACTGCTTTGATTCTTCCATAATTTACCCTTATTTTGCCATAATATTGAGGGTAATTTAAGGTTAAGAGGTTTGACATTTCCATCTTGACATCGTCAACTTTACCTTTATGGTTGGTCACTGTTAAATACGCGGCACTATCGAAGCCGCAATACAATTTAAAAAAAATTGCATTTAAAGCTACCAAATAAAGGACATTTTCCCATCCCATTATTTATGTAAAAATATGCCTCTACTTAGCTTCCTAACTTCAACGATTAAAAAAGCTCTGAAAATGAAGGCCCTAGAACAAAATTACACCAAGTCATGACGGATTGCTGCGATCAAGCCCAAACACACATTCTTTCTCCACCAAAGATAAACGTCAACCACCGTAACAAGGGTGACTTTTAAATGGAACAAATTGGTTTCAAACTGATTTCAAAACTCCATCAACCGCTGTGTCATTGCAGCTTGTGCCGTTAATGGGTGGTGAACTCTGTCTTTTTTGGGGCCACTAATCACTCCGTCGTAAGTTTGCTGCAACACAAAAGAACAACCTTACCGCGCTCAATCTAAATGCGTTAAAGTTCCAAAACTTGTCAAAGACTTGAGCGTAAAAAAGGCGACTTTATTTGCTGCTTTCATTCGTTTTTACCATGCGTGACGACAGTTTCGTCATTGGCTTGAAAATAATCTTCAGTAAGTAGAAGATGACGTTGGCGAAATGGTAAGCATCTCAGCCACTTTTGCACGGGCAGAACGACACGCTCGGTCCGCCAGCTTGGGCAAAATGCAGTACACAACTACTTAAGCGATAAATCACTATCGAGAGCACCCTCCTGACCTGACCTTCTTACGCAGCCACAGCTTTGGAAACCCGCCAAGGCCGTAGGTTCGAACGCTGGGCCGGACGCGGTGCGAGAGCCGAATTTATTACTCGGCCTATGGCATTGCCGGGCCGGGCAGGAAGAGCAAACGTTCGGCGTTCCGACCGAGTAGCACACACCATTGCGAAAGGTCAGAACTCGGCTCCGTTTGCCGATGACGCCACTGCAAAGTGGGATTGCCGTCCCTGCAGCAGTCCGAAAGATCTGCAGCCTCCAGACAAAATGCTCGACGCCTCGTGTTGAAGTAGGTCAGGTTGGTGTTTTAGGCAAACCATTTAGCAAAATCACAAGCTACCGATGGCAATGATTGAGCAAACTTTAAACGATAATTTATTTGAAAGGAAACGTGCCGTCCGCATACAGAACGCAGGCACGGGATCGTTTGTTGACGCCCACCCGGGCCCACCAGGCGGCTGCTTTCGACTAGCAGAACCTTGGGCTCAACACACCCGGGGGGTTGGTTGGGTTGAGTTGGGTCCCGCAAACACGGGACCCCAAAAACTGCAGGCAATAAAGGCACCGGAGCGTGTCGGAAAAGTAATCGAAGTCGGCGAGATGCCGGGAATGCATCAGTGAACTGCACAAAAGGAGCTGTTTTGTTTGTGCCGGTGGTGAGCTGGTGAGCAATCGTATCAGCTAGGGGTTTTTGATTGAAAATTCACCCACCAACTCCCCCTTACCCCCATGATCCACTAATAAAATCCTTTGTTCTGACATCAAAACCCCACCGCAGGCTGAGGCTTCTCCTTTTCAGCACGCTGTCGATGTTGAGCTGGGCCCCGTCAGCCAGCAAACCGGCGAACGCTCCATCGGTTCGTTATCGGAAAGTTTTCACCGGATTATAAACTGTATTTTCATCAAATGCTCATCAATCACTGGGGTGAAACCCTTTACCCAGCCACGCGTGAGGGCAGCGCGACAGAGGAGACATTCGATTTTTTTGTTATAAATAGAACCTCCGAGGCTTTCCGTTTCGTTTCATATCGCCGCCACACTTCTCGCAACTCGTTACGAGTGTCGCTCTTATTACAACCCGCAAACTCGGCACTGGCAACAGTATCCGGCCAACTGGCAGCACTATTGACGGCAAAATAGTTGTGCGGAGGCATCGTTCGCTGATGTTACGAGAAAGTCTCTTGTTTCCTGTTGCACTTCATGTCTACCAGTGCACTCAACACTCCTGTCACTCGCTGCTGTGCAGTGATTGCTGTGTGCAGTGCAGTGACACACACACACACACACACACACACACACACACACACACACCTAGCAGAGTCCTAGTGGCCTAGAAAAGTGATGAAGCAACCGAAAATGACAGGGCAGGAAGGCTTCGACTTCCGTCTGACCTGCTGCAAGTCTATCATCCTGCACTGGATGTCAGTCTCAGGCTACTGTGTGCAGTGTATTTTGTCTTGTGAGTATCTGTCAGTTGGCGTGTGCATGAAGGTGGTTGTGGGATGGGAAGATGGGAAAATGGATTGGATGCGACCGTTACTTTCGGTGGAAAGTTGGTGCTCTAGGCAGAGATGTATGGTACAAAAATTCAAAACTCCTTACACGCGAGGAACTGGGGTTGAGTTTTTCTTGAGGCGGAGGACCTCCACAAAAGCAGGCCTGCACTCACTCACTCACCAGTGCAATTAACGCTGTGCAGTGTACACACGGACAGGGTGGGTGTTTAATTAAATTTTTCATACATTTCGGGTTTGCGATCGTGTGCATCGTGAGTGTACGCCAAGCGCGCCACCACTGCGGACAACTATTGACCGTTTGGCACTGCGATACTGCGGTAGGGAACTGGGAACGGCAGGACATCTACAAAAGGGGGGGTGGTAAATAGGATGTGTGCGCACAGGATATAAACACACACACAAACACACACACACACGTGTGGCGACATGTTCGAATCCGAAACGCTCATACCACCCGTGTACCCTCCCTACCTTCCACTATGACAGCACTGTCTTCAGGCATATTTCCGTTTATCAGTGTGATGTGACCAAGCTTGCCTCCTCCGTTGGTAGTCGTCGTGATGGCGGATTGGGTTCTACGTCTGCTACGTAGAAACTTAGTGCGGGGAGGAAGAAGGGAAACACTGTACAGCAGAAAGAAAAAAAAAACCGGACCCGGACACTACCAACGACCTTCGACTTCGCTACGCGCGGACTTGCAATTATCCTAACGTCACGGCTGTAACGTCCCAGTGGCGCACTCCTGTACCCGTCGGGCTACACCTCGGGTTAGTGGCTGCGTACGTTGCTGTTATAGTAAAAAATCACACACACACGGATAATACTTTATTTATCGATGTTGCTGATTGCAGCACTGGTTCGCTAAAACGCGTGGTTTGCCGCTGCCGCTGAGGTCAGTTCTTCGGGAAACAATTTACCGCGAAATCAATATTCTATAAACATGCAGCGTTTGGCTCAAAAGGGGGGGGGAGGGGGAAAAGGGTCACATTGGCTTTAACACTCGGTAGTGAGGTTACATGCGTCTTCTGCCGAGAGGGACTCACATATGTAAAGACACAAACACACACAAACACACTCACACACACTCTAATATGCACACATACACGAGCAGGAAAAGGTTGAAGCAGAAGAAGGCCAACGTGCCTCCTTTAGTTTGCCAATTTCTCTGCAGACGCTTAATCCCTATCGGTACACCGTTATTGATCACGGGCTTCTGGTTGTCGTACGATGGCGAGAATGGAGAACCCGTTTGGAACAGCACTTCTTTGCACCGAGTGGTACCTCCGGAAGATTAACGAATTACACCGACGTTACAGCACAGATACGACAAAAGGTTTAGCTGCCTCAGTAACGGTCGGGATGAGGCTTCGGTGAGGCGATTTCTCACACGGATTCGACAATTTAACGAACTCGACTCTCAACGGACGGCACCCGCAAATGGCCACGAGTAATAAAACAAACACACCACACTCAAGCACATGTTACTGAAGCTCCTTAACTTTCTGGCTTGATTTTACAACGCAAATCCTTCCTGGCCCCCCCCCCCCCCCCCCGAATCTCGACCCGCGTGGACAACACAGCGGACTCCCAGCGGAGCGGAGTTGATCAACCAGACGCCACTACCACGGTCTGCAGATGAAAAGTTTCGGGTAAAAGTTTAATAACTCCCTACGTACAGTGCCACGGGAAGTTCATCATCGTGGAACCACTTTTTCCCCCCGACACGGCACGGTGCACTGTAACAAGGCGAGAAAACAATGCTACCACCATACATACATACGCCAGCAAGGAAACAACACACGCACACACAAAGCGGCACACAAAGAACACCCAATCCCGCTCGCGCGGGGATAACGTATTCTGGACGGAAATGAAACCTCGAGCCCCGGATGCGAGCTGCTGCTACAGTGTGCAGCCAGGACAACACGCGATAATACACGCTTTTGTGCTGTGCCACAGGGGTCACACGGCAGACACGGGGCAAATAAAGACCAACAAAAAAACGCACACACACACACACACTAGGGCATTAGCCGCCTCACTTCAAACTTTCCGTTAATAACGTATCGTAAATTGCTTTCGCAAAAGGATATTTTGAATGCGTTCCGCGCTGTGTTAGGTACCGTATTTCATGCGTCACACTGCGGATCAAACGCACTGGTCGCTTATCAGAAAACGTGGACGCAACACTTGTACAGCTTCCAACCAGCGCAACAGCAGCAGCAGCAGCAGCAGTTTCGAGAGGGAGAAGGCTACGGCACAAAACGGTTCGACCACTCGCTAGCGGACGCACAACCAAACTAAACTTCCAGCGAACGTGCGGGTAAGCTTTTAGGTCGTTTTGTCCAATGGTTGAGCCCCCTTGCACGAATGGTTACACCAAACGTTCCAGCTTCTCCCAATCGGACAGGTCCTTCTCTATCGTTCCCCGGCAAAGGATCTCTCGCTCCGAACGCACGAACACACGTCGGAGATTAGCGAGCGAGTTCGAGAGGATGCTAAAAGCTGCGCGGTATTCTCCCGGAGCCAAAAAGCTTCCTGCTGGAATGTTGACTGTTTACTGGGCACGGGAGAAAAGCCAAACAATCCAGTAAGCAAGAGGAGCTTTTCGATCGTTCAACAGCCTGTTCTGTCGGGCAGGTTTTGGGAAAGCTTCGAACATCACCGAACAAAGGATTTCTTTTCCGGAGAAGCTTCTCAGAGCTTTTCGGATTGCTGGTTTACGTTGCTCTTGCAACGATTCAAAACATAGGGGAAGTAGCGTTGGCGAGAGTGGCCACAATTTTCCCCGAAGAGAGACAACTCGCTACCAATTCTCTATATTTATCATCCAACACTGGTATGTTTGTACCGGTGGTGAGTCCTTTTCCTACATGCTGCTGATAGTCGCAACGAGTGCAACTGGCTTTCCCTCTCTAGTAGGACTCTGTTGCGTTGTGTACGGTACTACAGCAACAAAAATAAAAGGTTTGTAGCGTTTTGTTTTGTCCTGCAGAATGGTGTACCAATAACGTCCAGTGCAAAACCACCGCTAGATAGCCCAGTACTGTAATGTAATTTTTTGCTGCAAGAGTTACTTCAAACGATTGCTTTTTGTATACAATTTTGGAAGCTCTTTTTCTTCTTCCTTTTGATACACTTTTTCAATTGAAGCATATTCTTCGTCTAAGCAGCCACGACGAATGACGCACAACAACGTCAAACGATTAATGTACCGTCTCGTTAATATTCATTTCCCAATTCCCAATTGGACGGCGCATCATATTAATGTATTGACTGTTGAATCATGCTTTCATCATTTTACATTTCCCTGTCTGATTTCTTCTGATCGGTTACTAATGGTCCATCAAAGGTCATTTCAACAACATGGGGGGGGGGGGGGGAACTCCGAGTATGCCATTGGCTTGCAACACACCACCAATTTTGGCTGGTCCAAAGGCCAACAACCGGGCTGAGAACTTAACCCCCCTTGGCGGGATACTTTCGAGGTCGAAACATTTAATGACCATGGTACAACGACATAATAAGCTATTATCTGGGAATAGACACAGGCACATCAATCACCATTTCGTCACCTGTTACATTTCGGAAAGGAATTAAATGTATAACTATAGCTCTAGCAACCTTTGGGGGCGGATTCTTCAACCATCTGGTGCTGTTTCTTTTAAAAAGTGAAGATGGTTTTGTTGTAAAATTTGTAACACAGTCAGAATTATAATAAAGATAAGTACTAAAAATTATACTACACGCCACTTATTACTGTTTCGAGTCTTAGATCAGCTGCTAATTTTATGGCTAGTATTTTTATAGCATCTGCAAAATCATCCGTCAGCTGCACTGAATATTAACCACTTTGTTCTTGTACTACAACAGTTTTAGGGAATTGACTTATTTGCTAGAGTTTAGTACAATTTAGTACAAGTTGTCAAATTCCAACACCTACCATGAACTCCCTTTCCACTAATTGCCACTGGATATATTTATGTTCTACTCCACACTTACATAATGATTTATTTTATACATAAATTAATAACCCACAGAAAAATGTGCCACGGTTTATCCTTGGCGTAAGTTCCATGGTCAACACCAACGCACACATCATTAATCAAACTTGCAAAATAAAAAAAAAACCCCAAATACTTGAGCCGCTGTCGATTGAACAAAGAAATTGTTCACTCCCCCTTTGACGT